>NC_133024.1:73011927-73163125 GCF_048771995.1 Taeniopygia guttata | reverse complement strand
ACCCACAAAGTAAAACTGTACTCTGTATCTGGTTCACAGGTACAGATAAAAACACAATCGGCATCAGCACCTTGAAACAAAATTGTCCTCCTGTCACTTCAGATGAGTGAGAGACAAAGCCGCTTACCCTAGTACAGACTATGTCAGCATGCTCACCTTGTGCTGGGCTTTTCCTATTTATCCTCCCCTTCTTTGGTACCCTCCATGATGGCAGCACAGCTTCAGCTGGGCTGTGTGGCGTGCAGTGTTGTGGCTGCTTTCTCTTTGGGGAGCTGGACCATCTGCCTTGAGGTTCTTTGTAGGCTTGCAGCTTCCTTGCCAGGAAGGGCCAGGTGCATTCCAGGAGCATTCTAACAGGAGGCATGTGCTCTAAGTACCCAGCAGAGGAGCCTGGGGGTGCTTTGAGACCTCCCAGCTGGGATATATCATGCTGAGCTACAGCCTGTGACCTCAGACACTGCCTGAGCATTTCCTCACCTGACAGCAGCATCTCTTGTGCTGCACCTATTGCACCGTGCCATTTACAGTTGGATGTTCCTGTGCACGTCAGTGCCAACTCTAATTGCATGATGTTGTATCACCTTTCCTTTTAACTGCTGCCTTCTTGCACTTCATCTGTTAGTGAAGTCCTTTACTATTCCTAGAAGAAGGTAGGAAAGACATCAAAGATAAAGGGAGGAGAGAGAGGGGGAGAGGATGACTCAGACTTGTGAAAGTTTTTGAAAAATTCTGCAGAAAGTATTCTATGGTAAAACCCACTATAAATATCTGCTGTGATACTAAAAAATCACTGAAGTTTCTCCCTTTGCTTTAATGTAATAAAGGAGCATTTTTCAAGATGAAGTACATAAAATTTATTTTCTGAAATGTCTCATTTCGACAACTGTAATCTGAAATGAGTGAGAGCCAGGAGGGCTTTGAATACGTTCATTCAAGTCCCTTTAAATGGAAGGATTTTTAATGAGAATATTCAATTTCCAAGAGTGTATAGGTACTAATTTATTCAATAAAAGAAAATGTTACTGTTCTTCCATTTATATTTTCTAAAAGGTTAATCATCTCTGAGAAAACTAATTTTTAACCCTAGCTGACATAATAGGGAAAACCCTTAATATTAAATTCCAGTTGTTGCTGAGATCAGGAAAGGTCTGTTCATTGTTGACAAAACACTGTAATGTGATGCAGATAATTAAGCACCCAAAAAAATTATTACCAGTAAAGGTTGGTACCTCAAGGGTTGAAGGGCAGCTAGGCAAAAGGTTTGGCAATATTCATTTTGAAATTAGACTATCTCCTTGTAGTGTACGAAAACCAGCAAGGGACAGAAACAGTTACTACTTCCAAAAGCGAAAGTTGCTGAAGTCATTTATCCTTCCAAGGTGGCTCAGGTGGACTATCATTTTCAGTATTTTGTGGAATGCAGCTACTATCTTTGCATGGGACTTTGCTCTTTTATTTCAAAATACAGCCTGGATTTGGGGCTGCCATAGGTGTCTTTGTGCTATACCTGTGGCTCAGTATAGGCTATGCTAGTGGACACTCACACTCCTGAGTTGTAGTCCTCAAAGACACACCAGTATTTCTGCATAGTGTGTAGTTCTCACTACATCAACTGGGACTTGGATATTAAGCACCTTTGTCCATCCCTTAAATCCTTTTAAATATTTAGCCCTCAGATACAAAGGTGAGCACTATAAAAATTAAAGTGTAAACATCCATAGGTTTGTGTAGTATGTGCTGACATTGCAGGAGGAGGGTGAGGGAATACTGAGTTGCAATTTCTTCCTTCTCTAAGCAGTGGCCAACCTCCTGTGCACAGAACAAAGCAAACATCCCATGAGAAAAACAACAGTATAAGACATTGTCACTTGGAATACTTTGTCACAGTAATTTAAAATTTTGCCTGAGGATAGAACTAAGCTTAATGAAACAATTTTGTGAATTGTGCTCTTCTTGATGGTTTGATTTGGTTTACTTTTGCATAAGAGATATGTAAATACATAAATATTTGCACCAAATAATCACTTTCTCAACTAAGAGCAGCACATATCAAATAAGTAGCTTCATAATTTTCTATAGACATAATAGACCCACATAAACTATTCTGTGGTACTTCATGTGATTGTATGTGTGTATCCTTAACTTCTGCCCTTCTTCCTTCTACTTCTATTTGTCTCAGAAATTAAAAAAAAAAATCAAATCAGCTCTTCTGAGCTGCAGGAGAGTGTCTAGTGCATTCACTCAGCTTCAGAGCCTTTTGGTATTATGGTAGAATCATAGTGTAAGTACATAAATAATAGAAAAAAAGAGAGTTAGTAAAAAAGTGCTAATTTCTGTAGAGTTTAAAC
Source organism: Taeniopygia guttata (assembly GCF_048771995.1). Classification (NCBI taxonomy): domain Eukaryota; kingdom Metazoa; phylum Chordata; class Aves; order Passeriformes; family Estrildidae; genus Taeniopygia; species Taeniopygia guttata. The sequence continues at coordinate 73,160,777 of NC_133024.1, read as the reverse complement.
CAGCAGGAGTCTCTCTTGTTCTGTTCTTCATGAAAGCACATGCAATGTTTCAAAAGGAAGGGTTTTCCAGCTGATAAAGAACAGCAAATTGTAATGCATTTTTTACTGCAGAAGTAATTACAACCATTGTAATACTGCTTACACGTATATGTTTTCCCATTCAGCACAAAAACTCAGAGCTGCAACATAATGAATGTGTTTTTGTATTTCCTTTTTAATCTCAGTGTATTAGGGAAGTCATCTTGATGCAGGCTGCATTAGTCACAATCATACCTGCTGTTACAAAGAGAGTGTATGTAATAACTGAAACACCGACAAATCTTTAGGCTCTTGATCAACAATGTATAATGTATGTAAGAGAAAGCCTTAGGATAATATTATTTTATTAATAAAATGATATTAGCAAACTTCCAAAATGTTGTATCTAGGTAAGAAATTAGTTTGGCCATTTACAGTTAATCTGAAAAGGAAGAATATAATAAAAGACACATGTTAAGAAAATGGATTTTCTTCTTATAAAAAGAAAACCTAGAGAAAAAGAAAATATTGTGCTTAATAAGTGAAGTGCAGTATGTGTAATTTTTTACAAATATCATGCACAGGTTAAAAATAAATTGAAAATTGATGCTAATTTTTTAAAAGGTATTTTTAGCTGCCTATTAATTTGGATGCTTACTAAGAAGGGCTATTGAATCAACTTTCCTAAACATTTGCAAGCATGAAAGTTAATTCTTAGGCAGTTATTTACGAGGACAAATTGCTGTGGTATTTTCTAAGATTATTTTTTTTCCCTGAGAATTCCTGTGAGAAATTCAGCTTTTGGGAGGAAAAAGTGTATAATGTAAATTAAAAACTTAATCAGTATTCAGAAAGCATATCAAGCATGTTTAAGGTAAAACATGTAACATAATGATGATGAGATTGTTTTCCTGACTGTGTATAACCATTAATGATTCTCCAAACAAAATATAATTCTTCAGTTGAATAATGACAGAAGAAAGGGCCCACACATTCTAAAAAAATGTTTTTGAAGGAAATGAGGGACAGATTGACAGGAACAAGGAGCTAGGAATATGATAGTAGGAGATGGTATTATAGTTTCAGCCATGGCAGTGCTGCATCGTTCGAGAATGTTGAGGGTGGGAATGGGGCCATCACTGAGAGAGAAGGGGCATATGCTTGCCATGGTTTAAAGACCAATTCTCCAGAAGCCTCTAGTCTGTATGAATCATGCATCTAATACACAGAAACCATATTTAAAATGTTAAATTAGTGTTTGAAACACACAAAAGCAGACTGCAAGAAAGCCAGAGAGGGACTTTTAAAAAGAGCATTTAGTGGCAGTAGAACAGCTGATGACTTTAAATTGAAAGAGGATAATATCTAGATTAAGTATGAAAAAGAAATCCTTTACTGTGAGGCTGATGAGGTACTGGAACAAGCACAAGAAGTGTTCAGGACCAGGTTGAATGGATCTTTCAGCAATCTTTAAATGGCAGGAGAATTGGAACTAGATGATCTTTAAGGCGGTATCTTCCAACCCAAGCCATTCTGTGGTTCTAAGATTTTCCTTCTGCAATATCTGAATACCTGAGATGACTCATCTAGGTAATCCAAATGTCAGGGGCACTGTTTCTTTGTTGTTTCTACCCACATCCACTGTGTCTGAATCATAGTCAACACCCAGCCTTTTCCTCACAGATGTCTTTCCCCCAACATGACACAGATGTACAAGAAGTCACAGCCACAAAAATCTTCTCAACTGTGTCAGACAAAAATTCAAAGCAGTGTCAAATGCACAAAGAGAAAAATCCAGAGTATGTGGGCAGACCTGACTAACATACTTCACTGAAGTCCTGTTATGCCAGCCTTGATTCCTCGAATAGTTAACACCACAAAAGAGAAGAATCATAATACCCAGAAAATGTCATGCATGAGGGAAAGAGCAGCTGTTCATTTTAATGTTGTAATGAGAAGGAAAGTCAAGAGCAGTCAAGTTCACAAATTCCCATTTTCTGAATGTTCACCTCTGCTTTGAATATCACCTCAATATTTTCAGGATCAAAACTTTTTAAACTTTTTTTTTTCTTTTGATATGGACAGGAGCATTGCACGTTACCATATTACAAAACCTACTATTCACCTAAATGCTTAAATGAGACAGAGAAATACCTAATGGAAAAATCCTCTGCTTAATTTTATTTAGCCTCTTACATTTTATGTGAGCTACTAGGACATCAGATAAGACCAGAAGTAACTTCCCACATGCATTTCTTTGAAATGTTTGATATATCATTCCAAAGGACACTGTTTTTCATTAACCTTTCTGTCTATGAGAATGTCTTATTCAGTAGAGACTAAAGCTCCTTGTGTTTAAATTACTTCTTTTGTAAGGGAAGATGAATTTCAGGGAGTGGTAGAAGGTATTTTATCTCATGTAAAGCATAGGATTAGTTTTGGTTTAGTTTGGTTTTGTTCAGTTTTTAAAAAACTATGAAAATATTGCAAATACTATGAAAGTGTTGCAAAAATTCTAGATACTCATCCAAATATTTGGTTTTTTTTCAAACCAGGCCCAACCCTAAGTTTTTATGTGCCCATCCAGTATTATCTTGAAGTTTCCAGAACAACAGTACATCTTGTGTATATGTGTTACAAGTTGATTTAGAGTACATACTTGTAGACTTGTAGACTTGTACTGAAGAAAGCTATGAGAGTCTAGCTTAATAAACTCACTAAACACATACATGCTTTAAAGAACTACATCAGTTTAAAAATGGACAAAAGGCAGTATAGACTCGATTTGATCCCATGGTAGTAAGCACTGTAGATCTAGCATGAGAGAAAATTTTTTCTGCCTTCATGCAGCTTGCAAGGGTGAACAAGAACTGAAATGCCTGTCTTATTTGCTTTTGCACTTTGGGTAATCACTATCATTTTAGTAAGCTTCTGACTGTACTCCAGGATATTGGTAATGAAAGCAAATATCAGATGCATACAGTACAAGACAACTTTATTGCAATGCTGCCACCACACATCATTACTATCAATTTGACCTTGTCAGCACACTGTGCAATATGTTCTTTGCTTTAGGTTTTATTACTGCTATTCTTACTGTCTGCAGGAGTTACGTGATCTAATTGATCTCTACAGCACACTCACCCACACAACGAGGATAAGTGTTCTGTCTTCAGGCATATTACTGTAGTGATTTCTTGCATTTATCCACAGCTCATAAGTGAGCAGACCTGTTATGTGCCTTATTATGCACTGCAATGTATTTTGCCTTTTAGATAAGATCTTGCACTGCCTGTCATTCACTCTCCTTTAACATAAGTAAAGAGCTTATTAGGAATGCATACTTCATCCTCTGAGATTAGCTGCTGTCAACACATTTATGCCACCATTCATTCTAAAAATATTGCAGGGAAAATGCCATTCAACAAACATATAGTTTTTTGCATGCTTATCTTCAGTATATTAAAATTGTATTCAGGTCACTAAGTCAAATTGAAGAGCTCCTGAGACCAGGAATACATAACGTTTTTCAGTTTCAATAGCAGTGTAATGAGGAACTAAATGCATTCTAGAAGGAAGAATTATAGAATTGCAATAAATAAATTATTAAAATTATTTCAGGTCATGAAATTGCAAGGAAGAACTAAACTAGCTATTACAGCAGTTGGCAAACTTTTCAAGGGTCAGAGAAGGAAGACATTTTGCTGGAAAATAAAACCAGCATTTGTTAATCACCTGTTTGAATGATGAGAATGGAGAAAGCTGAAGAATGGGAGAGACAGCAAAAGGGAAGAGAGGGATTTAAGAATAAAAACAATAAATAATGAAGAGACATGGGAAGAATTAGGACAATAAATAGTTATGATTGCCTTGGAATAAAGACTCAATTCCAACTTGTAAAAGCTGGGAATTTTTATCTGATATGATCATCTTCGTTCCCTTGATAATCTGCAGAGAAGTTTATTCCAAAGGCTGATTCCTGTTTTTCCTTGAAAATACATATTGCTAAGCAGTCTGAATTATATAGGTGCTTTGTTCTTTCTCTCTTTGAGCAATGATTCTGAAGACAATTTAAGCTGACTGTCAACATTTTATATGGCTTCAATTAGGGGGGATGCATTTCCCTAACAGTATCAAGATGGTTTTACACCTACAACAGTAGAACCTGGCAGGCAGAAGCAGCTGGACTGATGAAACAAAATATGACAAAAGTAAGGTTAAACAAGGTTAAACCTAGCATGAAGCTGCAAAAAACAATGGAAGAATGATTCCTCAGTGTCATTATCAGAAGAGCTGATAAAATACCCCAGCTGATAAAACCCCGTCCAACACAACAGTCTTCAGTGGATTTGTTACAGAATTACAGGTAGATGTTAATTTTGATAATCTTTAAACAGCCTTATACTGCACAGAGGAAGACATAAGAATGTATTTATTTAATCTTACTTTCTTCCAGAGAAAACATGATGTTTCCTCATCAAACAGCTTCATTCCTTTGAGATCATATGCTTTACATTCAAATCATCAGTGAAAAAATTTGGTAGATTTCCTGCCACTCTTAGAAGCAGCAAGTTAGTGGTGGCAGAACCTGGAAAGGACCATAGGAATGATAAAGCCATAACATAGTTCAGCACAGGAAGAAGCCTAGATATAAGTATTTCTAAAGTCTTTTTTATATTTTTTCTAAATATACATGGGTTTAGATTAAATCAGAATTATTTGCACAGGCATTAAAATTACTAGCAACTCAATCTTTTCTAGCCTTAAACTGAAATACCTCAAAAACATGACATTACATATCAGAAGATCATGTCAGTAATACAAATCTTACGGACAGAAAACAGAAAAAAAACCATAAAATGATAAAACCCATTAAAAAAAAGGAAACAAAGATAACAATTTAACTAAATACACAAAAACATTTCATACATACTTGCAGAAAACTTCAATTTTAACTATTTTTCAAGTGCATCTAGATCTTTAATAGTTACATTATCCTTGTCACTATAATGTACATTAATTTTTATATTAATTTTTTTAGAAAACCATAAAAACTAAACTTTTCTCCAATTTTTATTGAATAAAATTTTACATTTAAGGATTTATTCAGTGCTGCTACTGTACTGCTACTTATATAAAAAGCTAATTCATATCCAAAATGCAATTTAGGATGGACAAAATTAATTCTGTTGTAGATATACTCTGTATGTTCTGTGCTATATTTAAGTAATTGATGCTTTCCTAATGTCATTTTATTAGTAGTATTGTGATCCTGCATAATGAAACATACATCTGTGTCTTTAGCACAATAAAACCTGGCTGGGGATGAAAAGAAATGTGTTTTACAATGGAAATTCACTTAATCTTTCAGGGCAGAGTTACAATGTTTGACTAAATGACTGATATGTGTACTAATCATCACAGAAAAAATAAAGCAAGAGTCTTAAGACAGCCTTAATTATTTCCAAGATAAAAGAAACAACCAAAAAAAAAAAAAAAAAAGATGTGAAAGATGTGAACTTGCTTCTTTAAACTAACAGAAATTAAATTAGCTATTGGTATGTCACAAGCAATAAGATTACACTTAAAAAACACAAACAACTGATAACAAACCAAAAAAATAATAAGTATAAAAAGGAAGCTGATGAGAAGCTGGAAAAACCTATTATTTTTGAATATTTGTTTCAATTCCACATTTTTTTTTCCTTCAAAAGCTTTCACATCCCTTTGTTGCTATGAATATTATTTCAATAAATAATGTTTGTTTGTAGGAATGTTTGGGCTTTTAAAATATGTGTTAACATGGCTAGTCATTATATTTATAAGTGCAATAGCTTACATTTCTAGACAAAAGTTATTGAAATAGAAGCACAGACATCTTTAAATGTCTGTGTCCACTTTAGTGTGCTTACTAAGAGCAGTAATGAGGTTTCAAAGTGAATCCTCTGGTTAACCCTGAGCATTGATTCAGTTTGAAATTCAAATACATTAACAAATATTTGATTATTTTTGAAGTTAACCAGAACAGGAGCTCTGGTCTCAGACTGGCCTCAGATGCACTAACAGTGCTGGGGCAGATTTAAGGGTTTGAAATAATGATTTCTCTTCTTGGACATTTTCATATCAGGAGGATGGTATGAACATTTACCCAGTGAAACTGAATAAAACAAACCTGGAGGATGTAAAAGCCATATTGTATATAAAATATTTCATATATTGTCTATGTAGACACTTTAACAATGGTATTTGGATATAGAAGACCTGTCTTTCGGTACAAAACTGCTTTCTTTTGGGGACACAGCATTTTTCATGTGCTTTTGATTATTTACTTTCCACCTAAATGAGATAAAGCAGATAGAAGTGGAAACAATTAAATGTAATAGGTCATAAGCTACCAAAAACATATAACACTGACTGCAAGCACTTAGCTTGCATAGTTTGTGAATAATTCCAAAGATTAATTAACCTATATTATGTATTTCAACCCACACTAGAAAAGTCTCAAAAATAATTCTCCAACATGTATGGAGAAATTGGAATAACTTTGCAGTCCCTTATTAGAGGAGGAAAAAAAATAAAAAGAAAAATACTTGATTTAGTTGCAATTGATAATATGGGCAAAACTCAGTTTTATAAAAAGTTCTGCTGATGACTTGCAGGATGGAATTCCAGTTCTTTTTCCATTAAATTACAAAGGGAAGAGTTTAGCTCATGTCACCACTTTGCACCTAGTTACTGTGGATAGACAGCCTATCAAACGTAGCTTTCTGATTAGGATTTATGGATTTTGTGCACTGAAAGAACTAAAAGAAAAATTGTCAGTAGAATTCTGTTCCATCATGCTTAATGTGTACTTCCAGTTCTTCTGAGCTCAATTGAAATCTCCTTCTCTTTGCAAACAGCCACATCTCTTTCACTCAGCACTTACCTTTTCTTAGCCAAGACTTTTCAGTGCAGACATTAATCTCCTTGGCTTTCAGTGCTGAAGTGTCCCTAATGTTGTAATCTGCTTTTTATTTAGGAGGAACAGGAGGCAGTTCCCAATAGCATAGACAAAGATGATTTATTTTAGCAAGCCAGCAAGATTTGGGGTTTTGTTGCAAGAAAAAAAGGCACAAAAGACCTCAGCACATCTGAACTGTGCACATCTGATCAGTATGTTTGTTCCTCAGAATTTACACTATAGTCTAGACCAAGTCCTAGAAATAATCTTTGCAAAGAGGAAGTGGGTATAAACAATGCTTGCTAAACATGGAAGGCCAGAAGTTGGAGGTTTCTAACAATCCTGTTTAGAGAGATACTGGCTGGAACGCTTTTGCCAGAAAAGCTTTATGTAGTTTGGATAGCAAGCATGCAGAGGGTGCTCTTTTATTGTGAGGAGCCTGCATGTTCCACACAAGGCACAGAGGCAGTGTTTCACAACTACTAGGAACCACTGTGACATGTAAAATTATAAATAAGTTGATAAGCATACAATTAATTCTAACTTGGATATAATCACACTGAAACAATGTAAGCAAGAACAGTATGTACACATTTTGTAGCATTGTCAGGGCATAACACTGTGAGCCAGACAATTCAGCAATTTACGTAAGTATGAGAATAATGTGACCACCAAAAGGGAAAATAGAAGTTGCATATAAGAGGCATCCAAGTAAGACAAAGTTGCAGAGGACAGAATAATCATAAGGGTCTACAAATCCACAAGACTTCCAACCAAGTATACTGTGATAACTGAAAAGATACCCTTCACCCTCAAAGCAGCATTAGGAGATGATTTACCTCCCGAGGATGGGAAAGGGAAGTGTAGCAGCAAATAGCATGAAAACAGCAGGCAAAAGTGCGAAAAACTGCAGAAGAAAGAAAATAAAACAATGCACATCTGACTTCTGCCAACAGCTCTCAAGGCTGATTACCTTGTTCTCATCAAGGACCACCACAAACTGCAGCCAGCAGTGACATCAGTGATTTGGAGTTGCACACGCACAGGTAATTCAGAATTTAGGTGTTGAAGACACTTTGTAAACTTTATGTTGAGGCTTTGTTGAAGACAATGTAATAAACTTTAAAACAATATTGATTGTTATTGTGCAATAACTAAGCACTGTCATGAAGTGTGTTGTTAATGAATGAATTTAGTAAACATTGTTTTGTAATCAGGTTCTTTCCTTTGTTTTTCACTGTATATATATATATATATATATATATATATATATATATATATATACAGTGAAAAACAAATATATATATACATATTTTCAGTAAGTAACATAGAAATGCTCTTGTTTTCTCAGCTTTATACTCAGATCCGAAGAGACAGACATTTTTCATAACAGAAGAGGAAAACCCAATCTGAATTTTTAAATGCTTTTAATTTGCATGCAGGTGTTCACTTATATCATAATATCTAAAATCTTTACATCTGCTATTCCTTTACTTACATTTCCACTCTGTTTCCAGTGGACATGATATAAATTAGTCATCTCTGTCAAACTGCCTAAATAAAGAGTTAGTTCTAAAGGTTGTCTGAGTTTTTCAGCTTCCTTATATCAGAAGTCATGAAGTCAGTGAAACTATTCAAGCAAGCATAGTAAGTTCTTGCTTTCTTATAGTTTAAATGGACACAGATTAAAGTTTTCTCTATTCTGACTCTTAAAAAAATCAGCTCAAGGACGTGTTGAAATTATTTATTACATATAAATTAAAACACCTTAGATATTCATGTTCTTTCTACTTTCTTGGTTGAATAATGAGTTTTAATATCAACAGTCAGACAGTGACTCAGAAGATATTAGTTTTATCTCAAAGTATTAGTCCTAATTTGTTGATTAAAGTGAAAATTCCTAATTTACTGCCCACATGTTCAGTATTTCTCTTAAGTCTCACTGTATATTTCTTCCCTTTAAAAAACACCCTAAATATTAACCAGTTCTTAAACACAAGAAAAGTATTATCCTCTTCAAGCAACACACTGAAAACAGTAATAGACAATATGTAAGTCTGAATCTTTATGGTATAAAAAAGTAATCTTACATAAGAAAAAGCCAATTAATTATATCTATTAATGAAACATCTTGATCAAGATAAAAAAATCTTTATCCATTGTCTAGTAATTTTATTCATGTTCTTATCTGTCGTTTACTATTTACCTGGTAGCCATAAATAGCCTTAAATTTTGGATTCTTTTTTGGTCCCTTGTTTATTTCTCATCCACCTCACTGTCTCACATAATTCAGAAATTTGTTACTTTTGTTATATACCATCCACTTGTCCTTGTTTTCCTTGAAAGTTTACAAAATTGTACCATGCCATCCTATTGCAAAGGACAGCAGAAAGGTGATGAGATCCAAGAGCAGATCAAGAATAAATGATTAAGGCTATCTAGGATGAATTAATTAAGATCTACAGTTAGACTGGTATCAATCACCCAAATTCTTGTGCTTAACATTCTGAGTCCTTGGTAGAAGGATTACAAGGGTACCAAATACATGGGTGTACAGAAAGTACTTTTCAGACATATATCAGATCAACAGCTATATCTTCACAAATCAGCCCTCACTCAAATTATGTTTTTATCAAGTTATATGTATTATTATTTCATGTATTTCATACTTCTAAACAACATATTTAAAAATAACAATTAGAACCAAACAAAACTGGATGTCAATTAAGAAATAACTTTTCTAATGACAGATTAAATAGAGAAATATAACAATCTTTCAATTTTTTTTCCTTCTGAACAGGCTTTTAAATATCAAGCTGTCAGTGAAGATGTTCTGACATTTTTAACCAGTTTTACTCTCAAAATTTACATATAGAATCCTTAGAAGCACAGAATATATATCAACTTCAGCTATAAACATCTTATCTGAAGTTCAACTAAAGCTTAAAAACATAAGCCAAAGAATTGAAAATCACAGGCACAAATTTTTAATATCTTGACATGTAATTCAGTTCCTTGAGATACCCTGTCAGACATTTGCTTTTCAGCTAGAGACACCAGATTGTCTTCTTAGCATGCAGAGGAAAAGCATACCTCTAGAATGGGTTTATTTTGTTTTCATCCCAAAAAAAAAATTCCGGACTGACACTTCTGCATAGAAACCTTTTTCTTCTCAGAAGATTAAATAGAAAACTTAGAGTGATTCCCACAGTTTAAAATAGTTCTCTAAGCTCGCTAGGTTTTATGTGCATAAAGTCAGATAAGAAGAATCATCTCATGTGTCTCTGATTTTCAAGTCCTTGAGTTGCAGTAGAAAACCTGGGGGAGTTGAATTAACTGATTGCTGTATAAATATAAAGATAGTGAAAGACTGCACAGAAAAATGTTAAAATGAATATGACTTTGAAATGTAATCCTTTGTTTCACTGCATTGCTCCCTCACAAATCAAAGCATTCATACTGTATTGTCCTTTATTCCATAAACTGGTGACTTACAAGTAAAAAAAGAGCTTAAAGAGCAGAAGTTTGAATCAAGATAGTTTAAAAAACAAAACAAAACAAAACAAAACTAAACTAAACTAAACCAACAAAAAAAAAAACAAAAAAAAACCAGAAAGAAATGAAAACTATTTTCTAGAAACTAAACAAATGTGTCCATAAGAGGAAGTTAATACATGTCAAGGACTGGTTGTAAATTACTGCAGAAATTGAGGATTATACAGGTCATATTGCACATTTTTCTTTTTAAAGAAGAATGGAGAATGGAGAAGTTGGTAGCAGTGGTGTAAAAAAAATGAAAATCTAGTGAAGTAATACCATGAAATAAAGCAGAATTATTAAGGAACCAGAACTGCCAACTGCCTGCTCACTAATCTTTTAAGGGGTAATAAAGAATTCTCTAAACAGTTTAATACCCTATATCTCTGGAATGATTCCATTTATCTGGAAAATTATATTTTAGAATGTATTATATAATGTAAACCAGAAAGGTCACACCAATGTTACTATGTTATATGAAAGAGGGAGTTATTCTATATTTTTTAAAAAATATGGATGCCAATTAAAAGGTTGTATAAAAGTTTATTTTTTAAATAAAGAATAAATTTTAATGGCCTGGTGTTTAGATACTTGACTAGGATATATTGAAAATTCAAAATCTTAAGCATACACTCATTGTCCATTGTTGATTTACTTTAAGATTTTCAAAGGCATAGAGATAGGAGTGGTATTATACTCAAAATTTAAGTATGTCTTAATTATATTTTTTACCAAATATAAATCTTTTTCCCTGCTTTTTGCTGGGGAGATAGAACTTATATAAGGATTACTTATATTAAGTAGTCTCAGACTCACATTTGTGATTTCTTCATTTCTTTATTTCAAGCATAAGCTTCCATTTCAAGATGAACTCTATAGAGAAAAACAATAATAATGACAGTTCCTGCTAATAACAATCCCAGGTCAATTTTTCTTCTCTGCACAAATATTTACTTGAAGAAAAATTACATGTCCCTGCTTGATGTAGAATGTGGAGTTAGGCATTACATTCTGACTCAGAAATTGTTCAGAAATTCTTTTTTGGACGTTCACATTTTACTTTCTTCTTCCTCTCCCCCACCCCCTCCTGCCCCCCCATCCGTTTCACCTGATTGCAGGTTTTGGGAGAATTCGAAAATACTTTAATTTTGGCTGTGTTGAAATTATTGTAAGTTGAATCAATTTAGGGAGTGAATTCAACATAATGCAGACACAAATTATTTTTCCTACTGATGAAATGCTGATGAAATGCTTAATATCCTTACTATTAGCTAGGGAGAAAATCCTGCAATCTAATGAAATGGAAGAAGCAGGGGAAATGAATGATGCATAGTAGAGATACCTAGCATGCAATTGATTTCATAGATGCTTAATCCCCTGACTCCCCTGAATCCCCTAAAAAGCAAATGGTTATATGTGAAAGTTTCTGCATTGCACTGGCAATCAACCCAAAATGCTTCATATTCCTTACAAGAAAAAATTCTTTTCAACTATTATACAGAGTGGTTTTACACAGTATGATAGTATATTATTCTCTCAAGCTGAGCATGGCAAGAACAATTCTACTAAGCAGTTTAAAACAGATAATGAATAATAATGTTGAAGTCTGTGGGAATCAAAATCTGAAAAGGTCTATAAGGGGATATTTGGATATGCTGTTCCTGCTTGGAGAAGAAAATGCAGCGCGTGGATTGTTAACTCATTTTAAAAATATTGATTTTTTGTAATGGACCACAGAATATTTCTTGAGTAATTTTAAGGCAAAAGAGGAATAGTAAAGTTACAGGAATAGCTTGATAAAGGCATCTTGATTTTACATAAATAAATCAGAATCTGCAATGCACTTTATCCTATTACTAAGAAGAGATCACAAAATGTCATTAGATTGTGGAAAAGAGAAAAAACTATACCTGAAATAAACACTCACAGAAGAATTAAGGCTGGGAAACAAAAGAGAGACTGTGATTTCCTCTGAGTCAAAATAAGACTTTCTTATTGAAATCACCTTAAGGGCCAGAGATATTTAGTGCTCCTTATATCATGGCTGTGAAAGTAACATTAGCATTCAGTGCCTTTTGGAGAAGAAATATGTCCATATACATATTTAAACATAGATTATCTATTCACAGCATGTGATGGATTGTGAAATTAAATTATGACATTAAAAAGGATTTTAGTACATATTAATGGATAAGTATAAGGAGCAAGACCTCCAAAAGTAATTAGATAAAGCACCTAGTTGCCATTGTAGGTGAAAAATCAAAAATACTGATTTTCAAAACTCAGCTGTTGATTGAGATTCAAGGTAATGGTGAGTTTCTCAAGTCTCTATCTAGTGGACAGTCTAAGTCTTGTCTACGGGAACCAATAGAGGAGTTTATTTTAAACCAAACACATTTGTAACACATTATATATAGAAATATATAAAACATATTATACAAAATTGAAGGAGGTACTAATTTTACACCTTGTAGGCTGGATATAAGCAGTCACCTGGCACATGAATAATGTAGATTTTGTTATCGATCCGGTAACTAAAATTTGTAAGATTTTAAGTTTTCATTTAGTCTTTCCTGGTTATCTTTAAGAATATCCTTTTTTCGAAGTTTATCTGTCTTTAAATGTTTAATTTTTCTATTTGGCAAAGCACCAGTCCATGTCTTTTTGTGTCTGTTGTTTTCTTTCATTATATGAAGCTACCTTGGTTGCCAATTTTTCTTATCAATTGTTCCTGGGAATCTTAATCCACATATGTTCAAACCACCACCATCGCATCCCCTCCTTCTCCCTTTCCCCCCCAAACAAACAGACAAACAAAAAGGTAGAAATACTATTCACATAGCCAATTTTAAAAAAGGAAAGATCAAGGAAAGATTCAGAACTGTGACATATCTTGCACACAGAATTGTATTTATCAGTCTTGACCTATGTGACAAAAAATTATATTTTGATTGGCTCTCAGGTTTTAAACTGATTTACATTGGCAGCAATTATTTTGATAACATTGGAGATCACTGCTATTGCTATTTGAGGATTTAATTAAACACCCTAGGGCACTACATTATAAAATGAGTCATAGAGTCATGTCACTAATGTTCAAACTGTGTTTAAACTTCTCATTGTGGCTGTTTATAATAATGTCCATCTCACTGTTCTCATTACTTGCAAGTAAAGCTGTGACACATATCCACCAAGGATATAGGGGTTTTGGCTCTTTTAAACTCTTAAATTGTTCAAGGACTAAAATATATTTCAAAGGAGGTAAGAAAATGTGAAATTCCACACTATTGTCTATTTAGCATTCTGTACTCTTTTCAGAATAGTAGGAATTTTGTTTGGGAAAGGTTCTTCTGAGACAATTGAAATGACTCACCTAAAAGTAAAGTTAATATATATTAACTTTAATGGTGGAATAACATTTTGGAGAAAATAATAAGCTTTCCTTTGACAGAGAAATGATCTTCCAAATGCTTCCCAAGACAGCCTTCAGTTTGAAACCTGCAGCGTTTTGTGATTCCTTATCCTGCTGTTACCCAGTGATCCTTCTCTGAAGGGTCTGTTCAATGTATTTGGAAAATACGGTGCACTTTTCTCAACCATGGATAATAATGCCAAGGCCCTAAATATTCCTTTAAAATATATTTCTGAATATTTTTGAACCATATTTCTGAACAATATTTTTGATTTGAGGGCAGCGACTGCCTTGCACTACCTTATTCTCAGTTACCAAAGTAAATCAGAGTGTTGAGGATTATTTTAACAGTGTTTTTTTTCTAGTATATTGTAGCCTAGTACATCATACTAGACAGGGAAATTGTACAAGTGGACTTCAGTAAAAGCTGTGTCTTAATCCTCTGTGATGTACTAACAAGTTTCCCTAAAGGAGAAGAGAGTCCTTCCCATTGCAGAGGGAATCACAGAAACATTATTCAAGGCTTCCTCCCTGCTGTGTGAATCTTCTTGAAGCTTATTGTAGTTTTTTTCCCCTCTGAAGTTGAATAAAAATTAACATGAACCAGTGCTCTGGTACTAGCAGTTATGCCTTTACTTAAAGGGTGGGCTCCATTTACTGTCTGATCAATGATACAACTGGTGGAAATCCTAGAAAAGTCAAGCATTCAACTCAAGCACATGCCTCTGGTTGTGGATATTCTTAACTGTGGGGAAGCACAGCTGAGGTTTGTGCTGGACAGCAGGCTGCCAGCACACAGATAAATTACAGGGTTCAGGGAATGCTGGAAATTTTCTCCTATATGCAGTCTGCTTGAGGTCACCTTGAGTTAGAAGAAAGAGCCTTAGGCACAAAATCTGAACCCTGACATTTCTCACAGAATAGTGCTTGTTCTGTTTTATTTACAGGGATTCTATTCCCTACAGCTGAGAAGAAAGAAATATTCCCTTCACAGAGTCAGTCACAAACCCCCATATTTTATTTAGTGACCAGACTATACAATCAATACAGAGATGTATAAACCATATTATTATAGTAGCAGACATAGAACCATTTGTCTGATTGCAAATAGCTTCCATGTTTATCATTCATGCCCAGTAAGAACAAGACCTTACAATTCTTTCTTAAATGGATCCATCCTTTGATTACATTCCAGATTTATCTTTTAATTTTTTTGAAAAGAAAATTATTCCCCATGAGGTCTGTTGGTATGTGGTGCACAAACTTTAAGACTTGCAATCTCAGTGGTATTAAATCCCACAGAGATAAACACAGCAGCCTGCTTTAGTCAAGGAAAAAATGTACACTGATTCTTTTCTTTTTTTTTTTTTTTTCAGCATAAGTTATATCTCTACCTGACTGAGAATTCCAGTTAGAAGAGTTCTTATAAGAATTTCATCCTGTGTGTGAAAGGTCAGAATCAGAGGTTAAGTGTTCTACAGCCAGGCTCTAGGCTTGTTTTTACAGAAGCCCAGAGGAGTAAAAACATTTTCAAGTGAAGCAATAATGGGTAGAGATAAACAAAACAAAAAAGCTCCAGAGGGAAAAAAAGCACAACCAAATCTTCTGGGTTCTAAGAGGAAGAACAGAAAATAAAATAAAAATAAAAAAGTCATAAAAATAAAATCTTTACTCCAAAAAATTTAAATATAAGAGCCTGTATTGAACAATATGAATAATTTATACTAAAAAACCCAACAAAACTACTGACTCTCTCTGCAATCTATTATTGGAATATATTACAATTATATGCAAACTAAACTATAAAAAAAGAGTACTTAAAAATTAAAAAAGATTAAGGCTTAGAGAAGCAAAGTGAAATTATCTATACAACTTAACTTTACTCCAAGATGATTTTATGCATTAACCACATGATTCTACTTTCTTTTTTGTGTCCTTGAATGAACCTGAGGAGTGACTTTACTTGTGAAAACACTACTTATTACTCACTCCCCCTTTGCATGGGCAGCAGTGAGTAAAATACAGACTAAAATTATAAAATTTTGACTCTTGTGGAGAGTTTACTATCAACTGCTAGTTGTTGTATATTTTTAATTGTAGATGAAAACATATAATTATTTCTCTTTCACGTGAGCACATGGTCTTTTTTTTTATATATTAAAAATTGATCCCAATGCTTGCTGTTCCACATTCAAATGTTTCTCACTACTACAGTCAATCATATGAAGAGACAAGACTGGTGTGTATTGCTGCTGTGGGAACTTGAGATAATTTTGGACTGTGACAGAACCTGTTGAAGGATACCTCTGCATAAAAGCTGGAAACCTGCACACTTTAAAAATAACTTCTTGGTTCATAATGAAAGAGAAAAGCTAAAAGAATAACAAGATTTTTTTCTACATATCAGCAGATTGCTCACTACTGCAGTTCCAGTCTATCTGCCCCCCTAAGGATGACAGTAGCAATTGTCAGAGCTAAATTACTGAGAATATTAACAGTATTCAAGCAGCAGCCAGTCAAAGAACAAGAACCTTCCCACTGCCTATTCCAGCATTTACCATTTCATGTGCCTTGAGACAAAGTCTCTTTACTCTGCATTATGGCATTATGAGATATATATTTTCTCACCTTCACAAATGCAAAAGACATTATAATGGGTACTCTGAGTATCACGTCTATGCAGGTATGTAAGAGCAAAAAGCAGGCTATAAACAATGTAGTTTATTTCTGTTCTAAATAGAAGAACAATTTCTGTTCAGTATTACTGAATGTAGGACATATTTGACAGCTATTAACCTGCATAGTATTTAACATTAGTCTTGCAAATGGAAGATAATGTAAAAGCTTTTGCTGAAATATAAAAAAAAAAATTCTGATGATTCATAATTAACAAACAAATTCAATTTCTGATAAAAATTTCTCCTTATTATTACAGGTTTTGCCTAACGTCCATAAATTATTTAAACCTAATCGCCCTCTCAGGTTATGGTTATATTTTTGATACAGGCATTTCTCCCATATTAATTTTCTTTTTTCCCCTTTTTTTCAATAAATTTTTGAAATATTTCTGCTATATATACTTTGCTTATATAAATTGGATGTATATGGAATTCTGTGAAATGAAGCATTGCATACATGATATTTTATTTTGAGACCTAATGCTGAACTAATGAACTTCAAACACATTAGGATTAGCCATTTCAGCCCAGAACGAAGATTTAAGTACCTGACAACATTTTAAAAGGCAGCAAAACTAGTTAATGGCTAAGATGGACTGCAAAATTGTCCTCCCTATATACTCCATTTTCTCAAAAAGTTTGATTGATCCCATGTGGTTTTCCTTGGAAACATGGCTCAAACCATAGTGAAGGTATTTTTTACAAAAGCAATCACATCTACTTAGAATTTCCTCTCTCGGTCCCGATTTTTATCTTCAAAGACAAAGAAGTTGAAAAAATCTACCACAAGTATTCCAAATAGATAGTTTTCTTTCTGAAAAGTTAGTTCATCTCTAAAATGGAAACCACTCAAAACTGAGAATTTAACACTTATGGAAACAATACAGATTGTCATTAAACTAGACCACGATTCAGCCTTTAATATCCTCACTGCCTCATGCTGCATTTTCTTCCTTGGAGAACATCACCTAATCATCTGATATATTGCTTTTGTATTTTCATTTCTAAACAGTTAATTCAATTAAATATTTAAATGTCTCCTAATTCCAACCACCTAGTGACAGTGTTAAGAATTTAGAAAATACAGAAATGTAAAACAGTACTAAGACTCTTAAGTACCTGATGACACTGTCATAGAATTCTGCCTGTGTTCTGCTTCTTTAATGGAAAATACTGGAAAACCTTTGTTTTCCCAGTTTGTCACTTCCATCTCTCTTCCTCTCCTCCTTGTATAATTTAATAACAAGGTATCCAAGAAGACTATCCATTTCAAATTTCAAAGCAAACCCCTAACCCTATCAATGACTTTAGCTTCCCTCTCCTTACTTAAGTCAGTCTTCTCTGATCCAGCCTGATCCTTGAAGATTTGGGCTACCTATTTATGTCAGTCTGCAATATGATCCACACAAACCTCTCTCCCTAACCATGGAATACAATAAATTCAGCTATGATGCAGGGCAAGATATTTAGAATTCTGTTTATGGCTACTGAGATATGTTTCCTTTTTTTACCATCTTCATGCTTCTAAGTGACATTGGAACTTTGTTCTGAATAAAAGGATCATACCGTTGCTGGCATTCTGCTGGATGAATCTTTAGATATATGACTTGAGCAAGAACACTAAAATTTAAAAAAAAACATATTGTAGTTTATAACACTATAAAGATATTATAGAAGTCAGAGGAATGTTCTGCTGTAAAATAAGTTGTTTCATTTTAAAGATCAAAATTATAAGGGGATCCTTTCTTTGATTTGGATATACTATCAGAAATCCTGTAGTTATCTCTGGAACAGTTTCAAATAAATAGAATACAAGTTATTTCAGGAGAAAGAGAGAGAATAAAAGTGAATATATATCTTTGAAGTTGTTCATATATTACACAGATATGTATATATCAAATCAGCTAAAGATAAAGAAAATGTGTGAAAACATCATGATTTTACTTTTAACTTGCTCTGTCAAGGCTCTGAGTAGTCTTCATGATCCTGAAATACTTTCAAAAAAGATAACAAAATATAAATATACATAGAGAAAACAGTCTGTAAAGTAGTTTATTTCAGAAGGAAATTCTAAAAAACCCTTTAATGACAAAATAAATGCTTTTAGACTGAAATGTTGATGGTTTGTTTTAAAAATATTTTTTTTTTCTTCTTATGAGGTAATATAAACTAGCCCACTTTATTAAATGGAGTGAGAAAGACAATAAAGAGAAACAAAATCCCTTTCATTTTGCAAATGGAAGTACAGAGGTCTCGCCATTTATTATAAATTGAGCTTGATGAACCAGTATACTTAGTACTCTGAAACTATATGCTAAAATTGATTGAAATTGATCATATCTTTTGTGACTCTTATAAGGAAAGTTTCTTTCTTCAGTTTCAATGAAGACACAAACACAAAAAAAACTTATTTGGTAAAAATATGGTGATGTGAAAAAAGGTAAATGTAAAAAAAGACTGTTTTCTGTGGTGTTTTTATTTGTCTTATTTGTTTCTTTGCTTATTTTTTTTTAAATACCATTTTAAATGTACATAATTGTGGTCCTAAAAAGTTTTTGCATAAACCAGAGGACTCTCAAAATTAAATGCATTTTACTGCACAGCCAGGTCTATCATCCCCTTATATGGTCATTAGAAGTGACAAAACTTAGGAAATAACTTGCAAGGTTTTTTTTTTCTTTTTAGATCGTTAATCATACCTAAAACTTAAAGGTAAGCAAAAAGTCACAAGGGTAAATTACTTTGAAATATTTTGGAACTATAGGAATGGGCAGTGAATCTTAGTCTGACCTTTTTCAATGATTTGCGCTACAAGAAACAGCACTCAAATATATATTGACTTATATCTCGATGAATAAAAGATATGTTCTGAGATTTCTGAAAAAAGCTGAATTTCAATAATTAATGACATAAAATTAGTTATATGAACTTTCACAATGAGAAAATTGTAGTTCAGACTGCTTTTATACACAAGTATGTTTTTTACTTGAAATATTCTCATATTCTCTTGCTGCTGTTTGTAAGTAATGCTGCAATGCAGCCTTCTGAGAAGAGTACAGATAAGAGACTTGCAAAATGGTGACTAAAACCCCCTGCATAACAGGTTCTGTAAAATGTACTGCTGTGCCCATGTCAGAAAGGCATTTTGACTTCATTTTCTATCAATTCACAAACTTAATTATTGGTTCAAATAATTTAAAAAGTATAAAATTATAATCTAATTTTTGTTTTATTCCATACTTAGTACTACTATTGTGTGACAGTGCTAAGCAATCTCAGTTCTCATCACTCCTGACAGGAGGCAAGATAGTTTGGTGTTATAGAAGGTGTTCACAGTTGTAGGATCTGGAGAAATGGGATATGCTTTTTGATGTAATATGGTGCCATAAGGAGCACTACACTGGAGTTTTATAATATAGCTATAGTGGTTAGAGAAGAAAGGCAATAATGAAATATTAATATAGATCTATTTTAGAACTGGTCTAGAAGACCCATGTGACATCTGCTGAAAATACAGGTCACTGGGTTGAACATCACCTGTGTGAAGCTGGGTACCCATTCCTGTGCATAATTTGAGTTATTTCAGTTCCTTTTCTCCATCAGTCTTTATTTACTTAAGTATCCTATCAGTTTGGCTTCAAGTGTAAACAGAAAATGAAAATATTTCTTGTGAAAAACAAAAAAATCATTACCATAGATATTTAGATTTAAGATTTTTGCCTTTAGCCATGTTGAAAAATCATTTTTGTCAAAAAGGATAAGCTTGAAAAATTGAGGCAGAAAGGGAAAAGTATTATTAATGCTTTATATAACATATTCTGACTGTCTTGAGTTTGATAAGTAGAGCAAAGTCTGCACTTATCTATAATATAATGGAATCATACTGGTATTCAAGAATAATTGGTGTGTTGGGAGCTGCTGTAAAACTACATTTATTCAGGGATAAAAAGGACTACCCTTCTTAGTGATAAGGAATATTAATTGGCCTGGCAAGGTTTGAAGAGCAAAGAGGATAACAGCACAGAACACAGAGGCAATAAATAATCCTTCTATGCAGCTTTCATCATAAAAACAAATCAACAAACAGTTAGAGATGCTATTGAACATTATAAATAGTAGGAATGTGGGCTCACAGTTGCCACTTAATCCTTGATGAGTCAGTATCTTCAGAGTTACGCCAATATCATTATATATTTTTATGGTGAGTGACTAAGTATGACTTCTGCCTCCATCTTATCATGTGCTTGCACTTAGCAAGCTACCAAGCTGCATGTACAAATACATGAATTTTTTTTGCAATCACTGTTGTAATGCTCAGATCAAGCCAGAATAATACAACTATCTTGTCTTTTCAGCTTGCATTACTGCTTATACCTTGTACAGAGATGGGCAAAATAACCGCTAACAAGTACGTTTTAGGTACTTTTACATGCTTTATGGTCTTGCTCAGCTACTAAATGACTTTATAGGCCTCCCAGTTGAAGACATTGAGAATTAAAATAACCTTTGCACGTTTAATTTATATAGCTTGTCACATGTAACATAAGTTAATGTTAAATTTTGCATATAATTGATTTGTTCCGGTTATTCTACATGGACCAGAACCATTCATAAGCCAGACACAAATTCCACCTCTGAAAGACCCTTACATGTTCTATGCAAGAAACCAGAAGGGTATGAGAGGAACCCATTTTAAAGTGCAGAATGGATGATCTGGATTTCTAGTTTACCAGCAACTATCATGCAGACTTACAAAGCTAGTGCTCAAAAGCACTGGTACGTACTGAGACATCCTGTCCTGTGGAAAAAAAAATCCAAACTTTTTTCAAAACAATACAGCAAAGCCAAAGGAGAATGGGGAGGAATGTTCATGAGCTGCTGTGAACAAGTGATATTACTCACCTCACTAGTATTAATTTTGTCTCTTGTTTCAGTATGGCATTTCAATTAATTTCTTGATGCATCCGAGAGAGTAAGATAGTTAGTAGAATACAAATCATAAAAGATCAGAGGGAAGCTAGGACAAACAGTACAGAAATAATTCTCAGTCACCAGCTGTGGAGGTGAACTATAAATGATGCAAGGTAATGAAAAGCATGTTCCCATTTTTTCAGTAGCAATGTAGTCAAAATTGAAACAACCTACCTGCTGTTGCTATTTTTCTTCTAATCAGCAAAAGGACCCTGTAGTGGCTGTGCAAAAATACCAGATGATGCACATGTGCTTTTTCTTCTCCCTAATTAATTTTTTTTACTAGCATCTGTTTTGCCATTGACTGGAAAGAGATCCTTAGACCAGTTACCTGTGCACTCATATCTATCTCCATTATCATCTTCTACCTTATATTCTCCTCCTGAATCCGTATTTCTCTGTTTTCCTCTCTTTGCTTACTACTTTAATTCTAGAGCTCTGTTATTCCATTATATCACATTCCTTTGTGTAATTCAGTAAAGTCTACAGGTGCTCCCACAACTGCAAGCATGGTTATTTTCTGAAGTGAAATTAAAACCATTCTAATTAAAAACAGTTTATTTCAAATTAATTTGTTTGCTAAATATCTTTACCAACTTCTCTCAGTTATATGTATGACATTAAATGTCTCTTCCTTGACTTGTGAGTATTTATGTGCCATTTTAATGATGCAATGAAGATGGTTTGGTTTTGCTATTTTTGGGTGTTTTTTCCTACTTATTTTAATATGAATGTAGGGCTTTCAAGACCTTCCTTTTAAAAATTATCTGATTTTCCATATATGTATAAAGTTCACAGTGACTATTAATGTATCTGAACGCCTTCATAATATATCTGAAATACTGAAGAGTACTGATTAGATGCCATTTTTACATTTCTTAACTGTAAGCTAACTCAATAACTAACTAATTGCACTGCTTTTGGAGCTATATGAAACCTTTTATATTTTTAAAAATAATATTTTAAAAACCTCTGTTTTTTTGTTTTTGGTGGGGTTTTTTTTTGGTTTTTTGTAGTTGTAATAATACAGTATACACAAATGTCTTGAAAATACTGGATATATCAGTCATAAAATATATACAGATTATTCTAAGTTTAAAGTCATTGTTATGAAATTAATTACTCTTAAAATAGCCAAAGGTGGCAATAATTTGACATAAAAACATGATTGTGAACATTCATTAAAGCAATCCCAACTCAGAAATACAACAGAGATGTTTAATATAACTTGTACATGCAGGACAAATGACATAAAGAAAATATACCATAATTGCCACTGGGAAGAAAAAATGTTAATTACTTTTTAAGAAGACTTGCATAATGAGTTTTGTATTGTATAGTTGCTTTCTGCAATAAAAGAGAAAAAGACCATAAGAAACTGTCTATTAGGCAGTTAAAATACTTAGTAATAAACAAATCATCAAATATATGTTAAAAAAAAATTTACGTGTTCAATTAAGACTCTTTGAATGAAAGAGGGGCAGATTTTCTGTATTTCAAAGAATAAAAAAGGGATAAAAAACCCCAAGAAATGGGATTTACTCTTATGATTGCTAAATGTTGAACTTTTACTACAAAAAATATTTAGTTGAATGATTACATTCAAGCATATGAGATGTCTAAAAGAATTATTGTGTTTAATAAAAAAAAATAAAACAATGGGGAATTAGAGCCTGAATCTTCAAAAATGAGTATATGATTTTGATCAGTGATAAAAAAAAAAATTTATATTAAATAATGTGCTAAATATTTCCTGGAGGCTAAACCTTTGTAAATGTTAACTGAGGTAGTATTGGAAATAAAATACAAATATTGGATTGCCTTTTATACAGAATCCATACACTGTTTTCCAAAAAGCATATGCCCTGGAAGTTAGTTAAATATCAAAGGGTTGAATCCAGAATCCCAGGACTCTGAATAAGACAGAAAAATGTCACTTTTTTTCCCAGTGTTCCAAGTTATCTTCCATTTGCCAAAAGTACACATACCTTTTATAATATATCGAGCTTTTTTGATTAGTAGAAGCATCTTGTCACAGCTGACGGACTTCTGGTTTTGTATGCTATATTAGGACATAGAGATATTGCTACTATTTTTTTATATGTAGAGGAACTTAGAAAAATGTGTATTACGTGCCTGACTTTTTTTCGCCTAACAATGATTTCATCAGACTGCAGACATTTGCTCTTCTCTATACTATATGTGGTAGAGATTTTAATGTCTTCAATCACTAATATTTTTCTGTTCCAGATCTAGAACTGAACCCTACTACATGTAGAACTTCATGTAAACTATTATTAAAATGTCAGGACCCCTGTAGAGATCATAGATTAGATTCAGCTGTTGAAATCATACAGAGAAACAGTAAAAATATCCTTGTGGGGTTGGCAGATATAGCATAGAACTAAAATCTACAATATTGACCTACTAGTAGCATGTCAAAAGTATGTTAATAGCTATGAGAGACATGATCCTTCTGTTTGGGGAGATATTTTAGGAGGCATGGATGTAGGTCCTTCTCTCCCAGTAACAAAAAATCTTGCCCTTTTTTTTTACCATGTCTTTCATTCCAATGTTATAAGAGTCATGGTAGAAAAGGTGGTGAGTCTTTATGGCCACACATAGGTGATTCATATTTGTACACTATCTCTTAAATTGCTTCTTACTTTACATTCTTAGAGTGGACAAAGTTTTCTTGCTTCTAGCAATGGATGGAGCTGTGGTAGAGGTAAATTGGAGCTCTCACAGAATCATAGAATCAATGACAGAACACTTTAGATAAGGCAAACAGACTGAAAATCAAAAGATTTATTAAAAAAATATCTTGAGCTATGTAGGAAAGGGTTTCATTCCTGCTCTGAGAAACTATGAAAACTTACAAAGTAGCATTCAAAGGCTTCAGCAACCTGGATTCTGCTCTGTGCCAAGCACTGTCCAACAAAAAACCAAAACCAAACAACAATATAGTCACCACAATGAACTAACTCCTTCCCAAAGACGTATACTTGCAAAATTAATCTAAGTGATGCCTGCAAATAGCATACTTATTTTGATCAGATAATCAAATCCTACTGGAACAATCTGATTATTCCATTTTTTTTTTCCATTAAGATATGCATTACTTATTAAACACTGCATAACACCTTCTTTTCAGAAATTCAGTTACCATTATAACTTTTCAAAGTTTCAAAATATTTTATCACTAATGTTATACATTTAATTAAATATTTCTAGAATTGACATATTCTTTAAGTTCAGAAAAATATGCAGGGACAAACTGTGGAAACTTTACACACGCTGAGCAGCAATTAAATCAAATAATTAGTTATTTTTCTTCCATTGATGTTATCTTCAAAACAAAATATTATTGAGTATGGTAAAGGTATTGAACTCTGCTGGAAGTAACTACCAGCTTGTACTCTAATTTTCTGTTAGTTTTAATACATAGAAAAAGTCCTATAACTTTTTCCAGTATCAACAGAAATGTTACCGACACAGAATGGTGGATGACTGAAATTATGTATTTGCACAACTTCTTTACTTATTTTCTTATTGTCTCAGACTCTGCATTAATTTGTCAGGAGAAAATAGCATCCTTCAGACTGTATTTATTTTAAGAAAAATCATAGGGTACCTAATACTCACCCACAAAGAGTAAGCAACATGAGAGCTCTTGAAAGTTTAGATCACAACTATGTGTAATTCTGGTGATATGAAAAGTCCTTTAAAGAAACCATGGTTTTCAGAGAAGAATGAGAAATATTCTATTGTTGATAGTATAAATTGATCCATGGGATATAAATTCCTTCTTTTTCTAGCAATTGCTAGAAAAGTATGATGTCTACCTGAATATATTTTCCCCACTATTTTCTCCCTTAATAGGAGAAATTAAAATTGAAAAATCAGCAATATGCTTCAAACTAAATTTGCATTGAGTATCTCCCTTTCTCAAAATACTTTTTGTTGATTAACTCCCTTCAAATCCCAGAATCATAGAATCTCTAAGGTTGGAAAAAACCTTTAAGATCATTGAGCCCTACAAATGCTACAGTTGTCTGCACTTCTTATTCAAAGAACATAGGCAGTGTCTTTACCAAACACAGTGAAAAAAAGACAGCATAGATTAATGTGAATAAATGCTTGGCTTCACTTCTCCTTGTTTTCCTAAGTGTGAATTGAGCAACACAGCTGAAGGCAATCCAGCTGCACCAAAGACTTTCTGTTCTGTGTACAGGCCCTTTTAGAGGGCACCATACTCTTCCTTTTCTAGTACTGGTGTTCTTCTCCAGGTGGCTCATGTATGAAGTTCCACAGGACTATGTTAGATGATGTTCCAAATGTCTCTTTTGGACAATCAGCATGCTGGAAGCACACAGCAAGAAGAGAGTTATACTTAGTGCAGAAGAATTCCCCTGGGATGTGTTCCCAGCAAATCCCGAGAAGAGCAGGATACACGCACTGTGTGTGTATCTATTCCGTATCCAGGGCTCTTCTTGCCATGTCACCCTTCCATGGTCTCTCTCGGTGTTACAGTCAATGCAATCTCTTTGGTGTGTATGTAAGGAATCATCAACATCCCTCTTTGCTTGAAAGGAGTATAATGTTTTGTCAGGTATTTCCCTTTCTATCTTTTAGGATTCCCCTTTGTGGGATTTTTGTGTTTATAGATTTAATAAAATTATACCTTATTATTGGTCTGCAAGCTACATGCAATTTTACACTAAAATGTGGCACATTTTATGTATGCCAGAGCCTTGTCTGTTCTCTCATGGCAAAAAATAGTTCAGATCCTGGGCTGCATTGCTTAAAACCTATCATGAGTGTGTTTCTTACAACTGTGGGATGTCCAGTGCCAACCTCGTCCCTGTTTCCCATCATCCTGTGACTGTGTTCTTTCCTTCACGTTGTGTATCTCCAGTTCCTGGGGCTTCTGCTATGAGTCTGGGACTGTACTTCTATGCACAACGTCAGTACATCAGACATAAGTAGCTTGCTATAAAAAGAGAACATGCTTACTGTTGCTATTTGCATGAAAACTGGAAGCCTAACATATTGAAATAAGCAAAGGTAGATTAGCTTTTTTTTTTTCTCACAGTCATGAGAAAAAAAATTGTATTATACATTTTAGAAAAATAAAGAAATTAGAATAAATATTTTCACATCTAAAGTAAGTAACAGTAAAGCCGCAAACATTCACGACAGGTTCAGGCAATATAAGTGTGACAAGACCCTGTTCTGAAGGAGGATCTGCCAACTCAGGTGGCCACTCCTAGAATAACAATACAGTATTAATGGGCTAGAAGCCTACAGTACCTTTCAGTTTGCCTCTGCTGAGCAGACAATGCATCTAGTGTCCCTCTGCGGGCTTGTGATTAGGGAATTTTCCAGCTTCCATTTCCTGCACTACCAAATTATTATTATAAATTATTTCATTTTTAAAGTAACTGAAATATATCCTGTAACTCAGCAGTCCTTTATCTGACGTGCAGTTGTATAGAGTACAGTGAGTTATTCCAGCAACAGAGAATACAAATACCTTTGTTTAGCTGCAGGGAACTGAGAGTCTTCTTACCTCTGTCATCCCAGACACCCTTTTTCATTTGTTTTCACTGATGACAGGTTGTTCATATCCCTTCCCCAGAGGTGAAAGAAATTGCTTCATTCACATCCTCTAAGAGATCTTTAAAAGCAGCCAACCACTGGATATATTTAGAGCATGTTACTTTTTTTCTTACTACTAGCATGTTACATTTTTTCTTACTACTAGCTTTGACCAAGAGGGTTGGAGTATCTGATTATGCACAAAAATGATAAATATACATAAATATTATTACTACCATGCTACTTCAGGTATATATGAGTACTTAACTTTTAATGTACTTATGCAATGGCTGCAGGTTTTTTTACCTGAAACAGGGTTCTTCAAAGTAGCAGTTAAACAAATATCCTCAAGATTTTTCTTTTAAAACATTAGAGCTATACCTGTTTCTGAATATGTATTTTCTCATTATGAAAGAAGATATACAGCCTGCATTCTGAAAACCAGAAAAGAAACTTTAAGAAATGTATTCTTTATTCATAGAACTAAACAAGGAAAATATTAGACACTGTAATCACACAGTAGGAAGTGTAGGATAGTTGGCAGTAGTAGTAGGTATTAAATATTCATATAAATCCACTTTTTTCTCATACCTGAGATGTTATGGATAGACACTTTCTTCCAGAAGACCTCATATTTCTCCCATGAGAATAGAAACAGCTTTTCTTTTTTAAATTTTTTCCCTTCGCTTTCTTTTTTTTTTTTTTTTTCAAAGAAAAAATTCCTGACCCACAGGTAAATAATTTGGTTTAGATTTTTTAATATCAGAAAGAATCTTCACCTGGCAAAAATGAGGACCAAAAAGATTTAGATTCAATTATGCTGAAATAAATTTCCCATGACATTTAAGCTATCCTTGGATAGCCCTCCTGCCTTTCTGCTCTAAACAAGAACCATTCCATTTCATACTGGTATTTTTAAGAAGGAGAACTGATATGGAAGGTTACTTTAACTAGTGTAGAAACTGCATATTTATTTCACAGATAGAAGTGTGAGCCACCTTCAATAACAGTGCTTTGAGGCCAACAATAATGTTTTAGAATTCTATGTATTCCATAACATGTCAGCTTTTATGTAATTGTAGGCCTTTTGCTCAAAGTGACTACTAGATTTGACTAGTTGTGATCAAATTATGAAAAATTCATGTAATAGAGGAGCTATTAGATTATGAAGAAAGCTAAATATTTAGCTCCATAAATAAAACCTTCTGTTTCTTCTTTAATAAGAAGACTCACAGTAAAGCAATTATGCAGATGAAAAGAAAATGTCAGAAAAAAATAGAAACACAGGTATTGGACCAGGAGATGCAGTACATTTGAGAATGAAAAATAAAAAACCCTTTATATGGAAAAGACCTATTAGAGAAACAAAACAGGAATATTAAACACTGAGGAGTACCAAGAACCAGACTTCAGACTTAAAATGTAATAACATTTTATGTAACTCATAAACAAATTAATAGCAAGTTGTTGGAAATTTACAAAAAAAATGTATCTGTTGTACCTGTTGCTATTCTCAGCTGATAAAAGGGTTTATTGATTATGAAGTTGTTATAAACATGCTTGCACATTCGTTTAAAAAGTTTGAAATAAACCTAGCCCCACAAAATTTTCAGTTTCTGTCTCTTAGGTATACCTGTTCCCACAAGCACAAACAGGATGTATGTTATGTATGGAACTGAACCATACACGTGTGGTTGTATGTTAATAATTTAGATGCACTAAGTGATTATGATGTAATTTATGTTTGTTTACCTTGTACCCCTTTGCTTGGGGCCCTTAAGTCTATAAACTTATAAACAGAAAGTGATAAGTTTAGTACCTGTCTAATTAAAACCAAATAAAAGTGAAAGAGAAAGAAAGGACTTAATAGAGGATAAAACCCCATATATATCGTATCTGCTTATTAATGTTTTTAGTTTACTGTTTACAAAAAACTTTTCATTTTCTTGAGCTGTCCACTTCTAAGTTATATTTTATGATTTACTGTAAAAGCTGCATAAAAGTGGGCCCTCAGAGCTGACTCAAGGTAGGAATGTATTAAATTTATCAGCCAGGTCTAGAGCACTGCCTCAGTAGGAGGTCCAGGGAGATTCTTGTCAGGAGAAAAGCAAGAAACTAGCTAAGACTGGCATCATGAGGCAGTGCATTGATGGTAATGTGATTTTCCTGGTTTTGTCTGGGACAGAGTTCATATTCTTAGCTGCTGCTGGAATGCAGAGAGTTTTTCATTTAGTATGAGAACAATGTTGATAACACCCTGATGTTTCCAAGACAAAACAGCCCTTAGCCAAGGAATTTCAGTGTCTCATGCTCTGCTAGAGAGGACCAGAACTGGCAAAAGAGATATTCCATATCATCATGCTCAGTATATAGCCTGGGAGAGTTTCATGGGATGGGGAAATTCAGGGTTATGGTGTTTGTCCTCCCAAGTAACTGTTAAGCATGGCAAAGCTGAGCTTTCCTGAAGATGGCCGAACACTTTCCTGCCCATTGGTGACTAAACCAATTGTTTTGCTCCACCTGACTGAATGAATTTTGCTTTTAAATGTTAAACTGCCTTTTATTTCAGCATGCAAGTTCTCCCATTTTTATACTTGGAATTCTCTCCCCCATCCTACTAGAAGGGAGGGAGTATGTAGCTGTGTGGTGTTCAGTTGCCAGCTGGGGTTACGAAACAACAGATATGAGATGAAAATCTGTAATTAGGGGTAAATTGAGCTGAGAAAGTTCTTGAAAATGGGAGGCCTTAATACACTGAAAAACTTTATTTTCCAGAATAGAATGTTAGCTGGTCTAAAGAGCATAATAATTAAATTTCTTTTTTTAAGTATATGTTTTTCTAAGTAGATAACAAAATGCATCGCAAAAATATTTGGTAGTAGTATCTTAAATCTGGGGAACCAAGAACTAAAGCTAATTCCAAGTTATGTCTCTACTGGCAAATAAACAAGCCAGGAATATTTTTTGCTGGTTTTAGGGATAAACAATATACATAACTCCCCTTCCAGGCTCATTCCCATGCCCCAGGCACCCCTATCATGTGATTCCCCTTAAGGTTACCCATTAACAACAGTACCTTGCAAATAATGTTCCTTGCACTACACCCTGAATGGTTTAATTGTTAAAAATATCATTTGGAAAGCAAAAATAAATAAAAGATAAATTCCTAGATTCACTGAAGTTACAGTTTTGCCACAAATACATTAGTACGTCAGTTTTAAGTTTCTGTGATTAAGTCATTTCCAGAATGAGAGATACTGGCAATGGAAGTTAAGGAGTTTATTTTCTCTGTAAAATATAGAAGCTGTTTCCAACAAAGCCCTTGGTGTCTGCTATCTGTATTATTAGTGTATCTAATACTGTCTCTATAGCTGTAAGCATGAAACACAAGGTAAAATTTATATAGAGACCAAAGAGAGAGAGAATCAGCTTTATGGTTTAAGGGTTTATGTTGCAATATATGAAGTAAGCAATTATCTGTGAGAAACATGACACTGCTGGTGTAATTCATTTCAAGAAAACTGTGCCTTTCAGAAAAAAAATGAGAAGGTATCAGCCTGAAGAGCTGATGCACAGATGGATTATCTGATCCCTTTATAACCAGAATTTTTTAGTGAAGGAGACTGAATTCCCCTTTCTTGAAGTGACATTCTAAGCACTGATTCTGTTAAAATGAATGTTTCTAGGTTTAAAAAGACAGATATTTTAAGTAAGTGTAGGTAATTAAAAAGCAAAGTCTAAATACATAATTTAACCCCAGAAATAGTTGCAAATATCAATTATCAAACCCATTTTAGATGCCTATTCATAAAATAAGAGTTGAAGACAGTCATGAACTATTTTTCCTTGCAATAATCTCGGGACATAAGCTATGAGCTATTTAGCCTCTTTTGTCTACCTAGGAACTGAATTATTTCTTAGTTAAAAAGGGGCAGGACTACTATTATCATTTAATGGTATCAGCAGATCCTGGTACATTGTACCCAGTGTGACATCACATGGTAAACAGTATCACTTCAGCCAGCAACGTTTTTTGTGGTGCCTGGCAGCTTATAAATCCAATAACATTCTGTCCTTGATGATGTAGCTATCATCCGTTTACAATACGGTCTTTTCAATGAAATACTCAGTACAACAGAGATGCACAATTTTCTATAAATCAGCTTTGATTAGGTGATGAAGGCAGAGTTCAGATAATGTATCTTGTGTGCTGAAGATTGCAGATTCCCTTTTAATAAAATTCTGCTGATAAGAATAAAACAGCCTCTTACTTGGGATGGAGTAATTAGAAATTAGGTTGTTTGGAACAGGAGCTTAATTTTGCCTAAAAGAAAAAGGCTTCTCAGAACAAGATGTGTAGATTAAATCCTTTAGCTATATGGTGACTTTATAGACCCATAAAATGAGAATCACCTTGGAAGAAAAATAAACTTCCTTTTAATTAATATTGGGGGGAAATGGTTTTCAAGCAGTTGAAGAAAGCTAAGAATATTTGCCATCTTTGTCCTTGGGTAATCAGAAAAGTCTGTGTTCTACATTTGACTGAATGGGGACATTTATGCAAAAGGTAAAGCAAGACTGCTTTTCTGGAATCACTATTAAGGAGGCATTTATCCCAGTTTGCTCTGTTGTAAGTGAATAGGGATAAGCAACACTGTTTAATTCTGCATTTCCTTTCTTGCAAGAGTATAATTTTTTTCTCTCCTACCCAGACCTTTCTTTTGCATTGCATTCTCTGCCTCTGCACTGAAATTCTTTTTCTGCACTAGTTTATTACATTCGCTCATAGAATTAAGCAGTGTCTTTCATAAGAAATCACCGTGATCTTGAGTTTGGGGGCCAGGCTTTAGAAAACCTTTAGGGCAGGATCTTAAAAATAAATTTAAAAAAAGTGTTCTGATGAAAGTAATTTAGGCATGCTGGGAACTTGACTCTATCAATTATGCCTAAGCATTTTAATAACATTTCACACTGCTTGTGATTGCACACATACGATGAAAGATGAGCTGGCTGTTGAGAGCAGGCAAGTAAACTGGAAATGTAAATCATTCAGGTAATTAAAATGCTGACTTACAGAAGCACTCTGCACTACGATAGAGGTTCTTCTGCCATGAGACCTAACATTTGTGAAAAGGTCAGTTTTCTACTTTCTAAAGCACTTAAAGTGCTTTTATTTTGATAATGATTGTACATGTCAGCCATAATAATCTTGGTCGTCCATGCTTTTCTGTTCCTAATTGGTACAGAAAACACTTGGGGATTTATTCACCTTGAACAGTGTCTAGTGCCTTTTCTACATGGAGATAAGAGACACTTGAACTGGACTGGGAGGTAAAGCATAAGACAAGGAAAACCTGTGCTTTCTAGACTAGCAGCTGAATGTTATGTAAAATTTGGGAGAGCACTTCAAGTAGCACTAGACATCTGAATGATGCTGATAAATTCCTTCATTAAACCAATTATTACATAGTTCAGAAATAACTCAAAGTATGAATTACTCAGATTGGTTGTCTCTTGTCCATCTTCTTTTAATCACATCTGAAGAGCTAACCTCAATTTTTATAATAAAAATGATATATTTTTTTTCCTCAAACAATTTTCTTTATGTGGATAAAAATAGTGTTTGACTGAAACCTGCACATATTTCTTTCTTACATTATCTAGCCTCAAATAAAAAATAAATATCTTTCTTTCTGTTGTCTAGTCATTCAAAAGTAGTATGATCCTCAACACTGTCTCACTAAGTGACAATTTAGAAAGCTTATTTCATCTTTTCTTTATCTGTATCACTGAAGTTTGGAGCCAAGTTTGGCTAAAAACCTTTAGGTAGCAAAGGCTCATAGCAACTTTTCTGAAAGATTTGGTTAATATTTTCTCCATAGATATACATTCTTATTTTATGAAGGTTCTCTGGCTTTCATTTATTTTTTTACTCCTCATATATCATTCTCTTATCCTCTACTACTTGCCTTAAAGATCTTAGATTCAGCTTTTGTCTTGTGTAGAAATCAGAGATAATTGGTGGTATATTTGTAATTGTATTTAAATTACTGTCACTTTTTCTTATAAGTTCCCTCCAAAATTAATAGATTTTTTTCTGAAAAAAGATCCTCTTTATTTTATTTTCATCCATTAAAATTATTGTCCATTGTAGCATTTTATGCCAACATGAAAATCCATTCCTTCCATTCCTATCACTTCCAGTGAAAACTTTCCTATAACTTTCTTTTCCCAAGTAAACACGTTCTCATTTCATTATTTTTTTTTTCTTCTACTACTTGTTTCTAGTCTACTTAAACAAAGTACTTAACAGAGATCACTGCTAAGCCTCTGCCTTTCTATTGATTCACAGTCCACAATTTTCTCCTGTGAATATCTAAATCAGGACTGTTCTTCTGGGAGGGATTTTGTTGATCTCAAACATTCATAATCAAGCTATGCAAGATATGGATATTCAAGGAAATATTTTTCCTTGCGTAGCCATAAATAAAATTCTTTTCCTATTTGCTGGATTTTCTCTTTGTTGGTTAACACATTAGGATGATAATATGCCTTCCTAGGGGAACTCCCTAGTCATTCGCACAAGTGTGAAACTTCATCAGTAGCAGTGTCCTGCAAAGAGGAAAGGCATAGCTTCAGCACATCAACTCTATAATTTACTCACATGTATATTTTATTGATTTTTAAGTAAGACTTATTTTTGGTATCATCTTAGATAACCAACTGCTCTGACATAATAATTTCTTTCCACTTAGGAAGTGGTATAAATGCACCACTTTGAATTGGTGAGTGCAGGAAAATGCACAAGATATCACATCTTTACCCCTGAATGTTCTGTGCTACTTACTGGGATATTTCCTTAAATGCTCTTTCCATGGTTGGTTTTGTTTGGATTAGAGAACTTTGTCTTGCTGTTCTCAATTACAGTCAAGTTGAAGACTGTGACCAGTAAATCTGAATTACTATTGGAATAAGACCTAAAAGCAAATTTTGGCAAATTTGGAGAACATATTTATTGTGGAAAAATTTCCTTCTTTTTCACATACCCTGACTTCTGTAATCTCTTCCCAATGCTCTTCATGAACAAGCTCTGTTACTTCTTTTTAACTGTGTTTTCTGTCTTTCATTTTCTAGTGCATTAAGTAATTTTGCCTAACATTAATGCTGATTGGAATGCTCTAGGCAATAGAGATTTTAAAAAGACACATTTGTATTAACTCTAAAGGAGAGGAGAACTAACAACCCACATTATCATGTTTGTTTTCCTTCTAACTGAACTGATGTAATGAAGGCTAAATGTCTTTCTCTTCACTAGTTTTATTCTGAGTGTGAATTCTTTCTTCAGTAAGGATGTAAAAAATAGATCAAGAAAGGTATTAGCAAATTCTATATTTTGTCTCCACTCCTAAAATGTCATAGCAGCAATTTGGTATTTAAAAAGCTATATAGTCTAGTAGCTAAATATACTAAACTTTCAGGCAGCTAGGGTTAAAAAAAAAATGCATTGATAGAGTCATGATTCTCCCCATTCATGCTATAATCATGAAACAGGGATGGCTCTTCCATCACTGACACATGCTCATTCCAATAATTACAAAAAAATTACTAGATTTGGAAGACACTTGACCCATTCCACAAAATATTCTTTTCAAAGGTTCCTATTTCATATGGCCTAGTTGCCATTTAGGATTTACTATGGTATTCAGTGGTCTAATAAGACATATCCCTTTGTCTTCTGTCCACAGCTGCATTAGAATTAAAAAAAAGTAGTGTTTGACTGCATAACTTCTGTGTGATTTTTCTTTCATCCTTGAATAAAATGAAAAAGAAGGAAAAAGAAAATTAAAAAGAGAGACAGTTATAAGTAAGGCACTTGCTGAAAACTAATTCTTTCATTCTATTGTACGTCTTTATATTTATTTCTGAACTTGGATTTTTCATAGGTTTGGGGTTTATTTTTACTTTTGTTTTATGATATAGGAAAATAAAAAGAAAGAACAGGATTAAATCACCATATTTTAATACTTACTTGAATTAAGAAGCTGATTAATTTGAAGCTCTTGGATTTTTTTTTTCTTAAACAGTTTAAATGCTCAAGGGAAAACACTTGTTTTACCCATTTTGGCAGCCTCCACTTCAATAAATTGTGCATAAATTAGGACATGTGTTTTTTAAAATGTGGCTTTCATCTGTGCAGGCTATGAATCTGCTCAGGTCCTGTTTGCCATTGCAGGTAGGCATGATAATTTCTTAAGCATATCTGCCAAAGTACCTTTCCTAGGCCCACTTGGACAACCGGTGGAAGGCTGGAACTGGCCATGGCAGGGTGGGTTGGAATTACACTATGTTTAAGATCTCTTACAACTCAAACCGTTCTATGAGTCTGTGATCTCAAACAGCATAAGGCCATCTTCAGGTAACTGAGCTGTTTATTTACATGTGTAATTGGATCTTCAACTCCAAATTCAAGCACCTACCTGTCTACAGACACATATCTGATCTTGATAGTATTTCTAACATATTACTCAACATTAAAAAAAAAAAGTATTTTTTTAGGTGTCTCAAAGTTTTATTGAATCTTTTCTGGAGGTAATTGCATGTCTGTCATTCCATGGAAACAAATGAAATAATGTCTGCAAGGAGATACTGCAAAAAGTGAGCAATTGCTATCTTGAAAGGAACAGAAAACGTGGTTCAACCCCACTTTAAGTCCATCTGGCAATTAAGCTCCATGCAGCCTCTCACTTGGTATTCCAACCATGGGATTGGGTGGAGATTCTGGAGACTAAAAGTGAGAAAATGCGTGGACAAAGATAAAGATAAAAGCCATGCATAGAAAAAAAAACAAAACAAGGAATTAATTCACCACTTCCCTTTGGCAGGCAGGTATTCAGCCATTCCCAGGAAGGCAGAGCTCCATTATGCACAATGGTTTCTAGAGGAGACAAACTCCAAATGTCCTCCCTTCTTCGTCTCCCAGTTTTATATACTGAGTGTGGTGTAGCTGATTCGGAATATCCCTTTCCTCAGTTGGCTGTTCTGGCTGTGTTTCCTCCCAGCCTCCCACTCACTCCCAGTCTCCTCGCCAGTGTGGCAGTATAGAAAAGCAACAAAAGGCCTTGACTCTGAGCAAGCCCTGCCTAGAAATAAGAAAGACACATCTATATTATCAACACTTTTCCCAGCCAAATACAAAACACAGCCCCATACTTACCATTGTGAAGAAAATGAGCTCTACCCCACCAAAACCCAGAATATCATAGTATGAGCAACTTCAATTAAATGGTCATACTCCTTTGAAGAACATCCATTTTTTTTATAGCAAAAACGTAAACTCCATGTTTAAATGTGATCCTACCACCACAAATTTTCTCAGTAACAGCAAAAATGTGCAGTCAAAAGCTGATCATTAGGAATAGCTAAACAGGCTTTAAGGGCTTTTCTCTTTTTTGACAGCAGAGCATAGCATTAAATTCATCAGCAGTCCACCAAGCATTTATACTACTGATGCCTTAAATGCCCTTATTTCATATCATTGGTGACTTCATTTCTGTAATGTTCTTCTAAAAATTCTGATGAAAATATTATACTATATTTACTTCTTTCATTATGCTGAATACATATACTTTAAGAGATACTTTAGAATCCTTGACTTTTATGTATGTTATCAGATTAGCAGTTAATACCTTATGCTAAGTCAAATGGTGAACATAATGTTTTATTTTTAAGAGGAATAAAAAAGAAAATAGACATTTCTATTGCTCTTTAAACACTAAACATTACATGTACTTGCTCTAGTCAACTCCTGCTAGAGAAAGGAAAATAGAGAGCACTTACTACTGAGCAATTCACTTACTAGCTTATGTGAAATATGTATTTGCGAATTTCCATGTCTTCAGATCCTTCTTTGGTAAATACACAATTTAATAAACTTGATGTAGTGTGAAGAGGTTTGGGGGTGTTTTCAGTTTTATGGGATATATTTAAGGCAAACTGCTTCAGGGAACGGTGCAGTTTCTCATATGTATTTGCTTCATGTCTTTAGAGTGATATCTCAACAATACATTTGCAGGTCCCTTCATTTTTTTTAAATTTTCTTTTGTTTACCTGGTATAAAGATCACTGCAGACATAGCGGGGCATTAAATTCCAAACTGTAGAGATGTGTGTTAGGATTAAACCTTAATATTATTAAAAATACTGGGACTGTGAACATGCACTTATATGGAATTTGTAAATGAAAATAGCACAGTATATCAGGTGTGGTCACAGTCTCCTATTACCAATCTGCTGTAATTAGTGTCCAGAGTGGTTGTATGAGAGAAGACCAGACTAGTTCCAGTGTTTCTTGCCCCCAATTTCTACTGTTTAAAAATGAGAAAACAGGTGGCCAGCAGAAGGATAGGCAAGGGCCAAGTAGTCAGTCTTGCATGCAAAAGGGACTGAAGAAGTAAAAGATGACAGCAGTTAATGATGAGAAAGAGGGAGGTTAAACCAAGTAACAAGGACAACTGAAGACAGAACTGAAAGGGTGCAGAAGGGAAAAGCTGGTGTAGCCAGTAGTGAAAAGGAAGAGAATGCAATGTCAACATAATGTCATACATGGTGATGTAAAAACATGTCCACACTCACAGCTGGAAAGGAAAACAGGAAGTTCTAGATCAGGTATAGGAATTACATATTTAATTCTATAACTGAATTGAAGCCTATGAGAAAGGAAGGTGCAATAAAAGGAAACAAATTCCCCAGCTTCTCTAAACTGAAATAGTTTTGCTGAAGAAAAAGGAACCATATTAGTCCAGTTTCAGAGAGGAGTTAAAATTTTAAATGATAAAGCTGAGGATTTGGAATTATAAACAGTGTGTTTTCAGAGATATATTAGTACTAAAGGCCATGCATAGTCATAACCATAATGAGTACCTGTGGATAATTTAAATGAAAAAATTCCATTAAAATACAAAACTTAATGATTTCTTAATGTAAAAATGTCAAAGAGAAAAATTCAAAAAGAGAAAGCACATTATAATGATTATATAAATTATCCTAGTTAGCAGTTAGTTTTGGAATGAATGCATATTCTCTGTGATATATAGTGTTGCAACACAGTTTGTTCAATCAAGTTACTTTCTAATTTTCGATTTTTGAAATGTAATATGTAATTATGTTCTACTTAATATCTTCTATTTAGCAGTTGCTTTAACTAAGGCCAGATGGACTGCAATTAGATTTCAAATGGGAACATTTAGCACTTTCAAAATTAAACTGGTTATTCTAATTCTTCATGAAAGTGATAAAAATAGAGATGGGGGATGAACCACACAAAAGTCTGAGACAAGCCATAAAACACTTAAAAAGGAAAAAGAGGTCTTTTCACCATTGCTCTCTGAAGAGCTGGAATCTTAAGGAAGAAAAAAAAGGTTTTCTATTGTGGTAGAAGAAAAATAAACAGAAGAAAAGCAAATACCACAATAATGTTTTTCTCCCCTCTAATGGGAAACATCTGTACTGCTTGTGAATTTTTGTAGCATTCAGTAGATGAAACTATAGGTGCTAGAATAAATCAGGCCTTCCTTGTGCAGTGCTTAAGATGCCTACAGTCTCTGGAGATGAGGTGACCTAGCAGTCCTTTAACGTCTTTGCTTTCCCTGGTAGTACATCTCTGCTAATGAAACTAATTTAGCAAAAAAATTGGATGTGTGAAAAAATGGAGAAGCAAATAAGCAGTGGCCTGCATATCTCTCACATTTGCCACTGCAAATACAGTTGAATCTGATTGTTATCTACCTTTAGACATTGCTTAATCTGCTTAATCTAACAATGTTTTTTTGTGGTGTTTTTTTTGGTTAGTTTGTTGTTTTTTTTTTCCCAATTATCTTGTTCTTGTTTTGTTTTGTCTTTCCAGTCTCCTAAATGCTTGGTTCATTGTGGTAGATCAAGATAGGTGTTTAAAAACTAGAAGTCATTATGTCATACTTTTGAAGTGAGACCACATGTAGAAAAGAATGAAAAGTTCATAAATAGAAAAAAAAAAAAAAAAAGACAAATGATAAAAGACATTATAGTAAAAAAACTACTGGATGTGAACTTTAAAATTTAGTTATAAAAAATCAAAGTATAATTTATCCAAATTGTTGAAGGTGACAGAAATTCACACACCTCTTTTGGATACTAGTAGCATTCCTGATTCTTCAGTCTGAGGAAGGCAGAAAAAGTCAAATATTCCAACACCTAAATGAGCATGTCAGCTATGGACAATAATCTGTATGTATGTCTATGCATCTCTACATGAATATTAAAATTATATTTCCAATTGGTTATTGTAGGTAGTTTTTTGTCTAATAAAAATAACATTATGTTTCATATTTTGAAGCAGATACACATCGCTTGTCTCTGAATATTAGACTTCATTCTATGGAAGAATTATATCTGGTTAATTTGGAAGTAATAAGTATTTGGGATTGAGGAGTAGGGGTTCTCATTGTTGAAACAACCTTGTCAATGTATTTCAACTTCGTATTTCACTTGCAACATTCTATAGTTAATATTTAGTAAAAATTCTTTAAAACATAACAGATTTACATTACTTATAGGCAGATTCAGTAATTGTAACAGTGTTTCTTTTCTTCTTAGTTTTTAAATTTTTTTTAGCAGTAACACAGTATTCATATAATCATCTTCTAAGACTTCCTAAAGAAAAAAACTATTACACTTGAACCAATTAGACATCTTTTGTTTTGCTTAACCTTCAAATGGAAATACTTCAAATTTAATCTATGATGGGGCTTCATATTTAATCTATGATTAAATATGATTAAATATCAATTAAGGTGATGGTAAGGCCTTAGTAAGGCAATTACATTCTAGATTTTAATTGCTTTACTACTACTCCATATCAAACATAACAATGAAAGCTTAATTATTTTCAGCACTCACTTCACATCATCCCTGTTCCATGACATATCCTAAACTCATTACCCATATAGCTATTTTTTCATAACCTATTTATTTTCAAACTAGTGAAGCTGCTTGAATATATAAGACTTTCCTAAATCAAGCTCTGGATTTTTCAGCCAGCTGTAGTGGTATTTAAACATACCTGACAAAATCCCAACTAACCAACCAACCTACAAACCAACCTCGCACCAAAAAACAACAACAAGAAGTAAAATCCAGTCAAAAAAAACCCAGCAAAAACCCCAAAGAAAATTATGAATAAAGGTAACCCAGATAAGAAACTTATTTGTGAATTTATAACTAAATACTGGCT
Organism: Taeniopygia guttata; assembly: GCF_048771995.1. Taxonomy (NCBI): domain Eukaryota; kingdom Metazoa; phylum Chordata; class Aves; order Passeriformes; family Estrildidae; genus Taeniopygia; species Taeniopygia guttata. The sequence continues at coordinate 73,120,351 of NC_133024.1, read as the reverse complement.
AATAGATGGATGGTAGATGGATTCATATTTTAAGTCGAATAATAAACATAAACTTTGTTTAAATATGATTTAGTGTGACTTCCTTTTTTTGTGATTATGCAGCCTCATTTGGGTGAGAACAATAGTTTCCTAACAGAATTTTAAAACTGCAGTGCAAGATATTAATGTATAGCTTATTTGCAATGTTAACTCAAAGCCATTATTTTGATATATGATCCTGAGGTTCAGAATTCCTACCCTACAGAACTAACTGCATTCATTCACTTTAAAGTCAACCTATGAGAACCAGGAAAACTTGATTATCTAAGAAGTTTATGTTTAAGAAAAGATGAATCTTTTCCTTGATGTGTTGCCTAGCCTAACAGGAAATTTTTAAGATACTTGATTTTATGTTAACAAGCGATCAGAAAAAACTATTTATCATAGGAATAATTCCAGGGCTCTGAAAGTGACATTGACCATATAAACAGTAACCCAGTCATTTCAGAGTATTATTTTTAATCTCACCAAGCAAGTGTGAGCTCATTAGAGGTGCCATCACAGAACAATAGATAGGAATGAGTTTGCTGCATGGATATGTCCAGAAATCTATCAGCACTACTAAATTACAATTGCTACTATGTTTTAATAACAATTACTGAAAATAAAATAAAACAAGGTACATAATAACAAAGGAACAAGGTTTTCAAATTGCATGCAGATGGCAATTTTTGTTTTTCTCTAGGTGATGCTTTAGAATAATTTTTCAGTACTTGTTACAGTCACATTTTTAATTTATTATCCTGTTCTTGTATAAGACAAAAAACTAAAGGGAAATAAAAATTCCCTTCAGCTATTCAAATACCACAATCCAGGTGCTTTTGAGCTTAATGTATTGCTATTACAAAGACTCTGGAGTAGTTAAGGGAATAGTTCTTTGTAATAAGTAGAAGAGAAAGTGCATTGTTACGAGGAAACTGTGAAGGAGCAAAAAAATACAAGGATGCATACTAATAGAGTTTTGTTTTTACCTTCAATTTATACCGCATAACTGAGGACTTCTACTCTTCAAGAAATCATCATTATTATTACTTTCACATAGGGACTGATCAACCTTCTAAAAGGCAGAAATAGAAAGTTAAAGATATTTAAGTTTTTGGTTTTTTTTTTTACTTTTTCTGCTGTGGGATTTTAAACTCTTGAGTTTTTTCATACTAGCTGAAGGACTTTTGACCTCCATGAATTAATGAATTATAGATAAAAATGAAATCCAAGGAAAGTAGTAAAGATTGTATTGGCTGGAGAGACTATGAGAGTTGCACTTTCAGAGGCATTCCCAGTTGAATATATAATATTTGAAAGTTCACTTGCATAAGTAACTATTATGAGTGAGAAAAGTGAATGTTCAGGTGACATATGTGCCGAGAATTGTACATCAGAAGAAAAATTATATTTTGACTATGCATTTAATATTTCAATATGAGGACTCTATAAAATCAATATAAGATCTGGATGATTTCCTGCCCCAGTTTTTTGTTCTAACAGCTTCATCTAGATCCTGTAAAGAAATAAAATAACTCCTTTCAGATGGAAGAAATGTAAACAACAAAACACATACACCCCAAAAAAACAACCCAAGCCAAAAAATCCCAAATGACCCAACCAAAACATTAATTTCTTCTTACTTGTACCTTAAGCATTTCAGAAAGTATTAAAAAAGAACACTCGACTACAAAGCAGGCTCATTTATTTATTGCTCAGTTCTAATATTTTTAGTAGTTTATGCTAAAGTTTAATCTCACAGAAATTTTCTTAATTTTTATTCTCTTTTTCTTATCATCACTAATAATTTTATTTTTTAAAATATTCATGCAGCATTTTAATTGCAGATTATTTTAAATTCTTGCTAAGGATTTTCCTTCAGCTTTCAGTAAATCTATTAAAGAAAACTACTTATACTCTTCATATGTGGCACTATTTATTCTTGAAGAAATATAAGAATTAGATTAGCTTGTAGAATATAATTGGGATGGTCAGCTTATATAAATTTTCCACTTGGTAGAAGAACTAATTTTTCTGCCACTCCTTCCAATTTTCTTACTGAGTTCTATACAGAAACTTGCAGCATGGGCTTGCAAAACGTTAAGGTCAAAGGATGCAGCAGGTGATTTCATTTTAAGAAAGGCTCTTACAGGATGGAGGTCTAAGTGAGAAAACAAACACATCTTCAAGACATTTCAATTGAAGCACTTATAATTGACACTTAATCTTAGCCCAGCTCCCCATAATGAGTGCAGTCACTTGAAAGGTAACAGATCTTAAAAGCTCTGAAGGTAGCTACCCTTCCCAGCTGACTCCAGTGGGAACAAAAGACTGTCCTCAAAACTCTGAGGAGAGGCTGTGTGTACAGTAGCAAATAGTGCAGCACCACTAGAGTGGACCTAAAGAGTGAAATATTTGGTGTGAGGACCAGCAGCCCAAGACATACTATTTTAAGCCTTGTGATGCATGCTGATTATAGAGTGCTCCTATAGCTAAATTCTGCATGGGGTTTGCAATACATCAGGCACTCTCCTGAACTGCATTTTCCTGCATTGTTTCATCTGGGAATCATCTATTTTTGGCATTAAAAATTTGTTAAACTGAGAGAGCATAACAGAAATTCACTTTCCATCCTCAATGAAATTTTTAAAATGAGGATGGAATGAATCTACATCACTGTGGAATATTAAGAATGTGTGTACACATAGTATTGTAATTCATTTACTGGTTAATATATTTTGTTAAGATCATACTGACTATATATCCAAATTTATTTATTTTTCAGTATGAGCAATATTATTATGGGAATTTAACAGAGTAACTCAAGAAATAACTTTAATACTGCTGTAACATTACACATCAGATTTGATAAACTTTCAGCCAGCCATCTTCAATTCTCTGATCAGCTGAAGGGAATGTTGCTTAAATGGCTAGGTAAACAGAAAAACAAGCAAACAAATTTTAAAAAAATTAAAAATGAAGGAAACTAGATAAAAAGAGAAAACTTTTCCACAGTAAAGGTGTAGTTGTCCATGTTATTCTTTTTCGTAATGTGTGACAAGTAAATAAACAGCAATTTATTGCCAGCACTTCTCTCTTGAACATATTAGACCACGTGGAAAATAATTTGTTATTTGCAATTCCTTTGCAATACTTCAGTTACTTGTGACAGTGTAATATTACATTAAGATACAGCACTCAGAGAAGATTTTCAGCATATAATTATTATGAATCAGGCTGCAAATCTCACTAGTTAAGTTACCTTTGTAAATACTATTTATGTATTCAGGAGAAATGGGCTGAAACTCATGTGGCACAGTAAATTTATCTACAGAGCAGATATCTCCAAGCTAGTCATCCCATCACCTCCAGGTCCTTTGTAAGATACTTTCAGAAAATGAATCATTTATATATGTTATTGATATTAAGGCTAAATGCTTCCTTTTTAATAGTATTTCTAGCTCTTTGTTCACATTAAATTTGTAACTTAGCTAGAGATTTACAGAGAAAATAGCCAAATAAAGATGAATATAAACTGTGTTTAGAAAATAAGATCCTTATTCTATCCCAGAATCTGAAAGAAGTCTATCTATATTAACCACTTTATAAGATTTTTTAAAATTATTATAGATACATTTTTATGTACATATTGATTATATTGATTAAGAGCAAATAAACAGTGTACATAGGTATCTATGCTTCTATTTGTCTGTGTGTTCTGTGTATGAGTCTGAGGACTTGAGATAAAGAATGAATAATATAGAGGACTCCTTTCAGAAAATACACAACATGATTAACAAAAAGGTTTGTAATATTTGTTGCACATCCACCTATAACATGGGAAGGAAGGCAAATATTAGCAGAGAAGGGAAGTAGCTTTTATCACTATTAAAGCTTTTATCACTTTTATCACTATTTATGAGAAATACAGAGTAATTTAATTTCTCTAGCATACATCATTCATAATATTCCTAATATTGCATGTGTAGCAATCAAAAATGTTTGTTGTCCCTTTGTTAAATCCTTTCCAAGACCATACCTTAAAATAGTATGATTTTTCGTGTGTGTGCAATTATGGTCATGAAAGCTTCAGTGTCATATAAATATCAGATTCTTCTATGAATGAGAGGAGTGTTTTTGTAAAAAGCTTGCATAACTTTTCTGAATTTTCAATGTTTATCAGTTATTTGCAGTAATTCTCCTATCTCTCCTTAGCACTGACAGGTTCTAGGAAGAGTACAACATATAAGTATATTTTTTTAAAAACATACCATGGTTTAACCTCAGCCAGCAGCCAAGCCCCATACAGTCACTTGTTCACTCCCCCGCAAAGGGCTCAGAAAGACAATTAGAAGGGTAAAAGCAAGAGAACTTGTGGGTTGAGATGAAACCAGCTTAATAGGGAAAGCCAGACTCACACATGTCAGCAAAGCAAAACCAAGGAATTAATTCACTGGTTCTCATGGGCAGGCAGGTGTTCAGCCATCTCCAGGAGAGCAGGGCCCCATCATGAGTAACAACGACTTGGGAAGACAAACAGCATCAGTCCAAATATTCCCCCAGCCCCGTTATTCTTTCTTCCTCCAGCTTTATATACTGGGCATGATGTCATATGGATATATGTTAGTTGGGGTCAGCAGTTCTGGTTGTGTCTTCTCCCAGTTTCCCCAACATCCTCGTTAGCATGGCAGTACAAACAGCAGAGAAGCCCTTGGCTCTGTGCAAGCCCTGCCCAGCAATGACAAAGACGTCTCTGTATGGTCAACGCTGTTCCTGGTAAAAATCCGAAACACAGCCCCATATAAGCCACTGTGAAGAAAATTAACTCTACCTCAGCCAAAACCACAGGAAAACAGTCCTTTGTCCTATTCCTTAACCTGAAGCCTAGATGGGTAAAAAGTTGTGAAAATTCAAATGAGATCTCCAATAAAAGGCTTCCCTATATATGTGTGTGAGTGGATGTGTGTATATACACCCAAGTTTAACATGAGTATATAGAGAAATGCATAGACATTCTATACGCTTGCATATTTTTATATAAAGTTTCTATGAAATCCCTCAGCTAGGAATTTGATGCATATATTGATGTTTTGTCTGTTAAAAATCATAGTGAAATAATGGTGCAGAAGATGCACATGGTTAACACAAAGATAAAAACTGTCACACTATTTTTACAATTACTAAATTTTCTTCAAAATGTGACTCAGGGCTTTATCTTCTGATTTGCAATTAGGCAAACAAAGTGAATGAGTGGGTGTGGGAGGGGACTTGGGAGATAGTCCCCCTGAGATGCCTTGGGAGGTTACCAACGTTTAGGTTCCTGCCTCCTCTGTCGTCAATCTTTGGTTGTGCCTTCCTCTCATCCCTGTCAATCATTATGCAGACCATTCCCCAGTTCTAGAAAGTTCTTTGTACCCCCATTGGTTCCTTCCCTGAAACCACTCCTTCCCCTTGTCCCCATTGGTTGTAACCCTATCACTCACCTTCCACTCTGCCCATGAACCCTTCCCTCATTGGTTGCTGCCTACCTTCTCTGACCCTCCTTCCCTGCTACCTTTATAATCCTCACCCCGCCCTCTTTTTGGGGCTCTCAGTGCGAGCTCCCTTCTAGAGTGGTTGTCCCTCACTCGCTCCCCAACTCATCTCTTCCTACAATAAACCCTCTTGGAAACTAAGCCACCCGAGTGTCATCTCGCCACCGAGAGGAAGCATCTTTAACGCTATGCGGCTCCTGAGGACCTGACCCTGTGACGTGTCTGGTGGTCACAGGACCTCAGGGCCTCAAGTGGGCAATGAAGACATCAGGGTAAATTCTCACCATCTGCGCTTTATGCAAGTATATTCATTGTCATCTTGCTATTAAAGCTTCCCCAGATAATTTCCTGCTGTTAAGTTTTTATTAATCTTTTTTCAAGGCGTCCCATTCCAAGGTTTTTCCCTTAAAAGAGTCTCTTGGTAAAGACATGGTGCAGCTAGGTGGATATTTGAGATTAGAACTGGAGGTGATTCAAAATGGGGCAGTTAAATACAATAAAGACACCAGCTTCTAACAAACCTAGTCTACCCAACAGTTCAAGTTCCCAAAAACAGAAAAGAAATTTTTACCAAAAATTAGGAAATACTAAGGTTGTATTCAATTTATTAAAATTTGATTAATTAATAATTTTAAAAATATTGCAAACAAATTGAAAAATGAAAAAAAAGTGCTGAAAAAGCCATCTGTTTCCATTCCTATTAATTTTTTTGTTGCCATCTCCTAAATCCTCTGAGACAGGGAAAAGGAAAAAGCAGAAAGAGATTGTGAGGAGGGGTGAAAATAATCCATATATTATAGTGAAAGAAACAGTGTGTGTTTTATTTTTTATGTCCTTTTTTTTTTGTATGTATCTGCATTTTTTCCCCCTTAAAAAAAAAAATAAAATTCTTCAACATCAGGATATTAGTGAAAAGATTCAGAATTACATTATTGAATATCATACACCCACTTGAATACACCACATCTGTTAAAGGCATTGATAATCTTCACTGTTCCGGACAATGATAATTGCATTAAGAATGGTTTAGTAATTATAAGTGTATATGGGCTCCTCTTTCAAAACAAAGGACGCAAGTATATGAAAGCTTAATTTTATACTTGAAAAATATGTGTTTATGTGCAATCTTACATGAATATTCCAGGAACATAAGAATGGTTTTTTGTCAGAGGCAAAATTTTGCTGTAAAATCTCATATATTCTCACTGCAGATATGAATATAAACAGCAGTCAGATTGCAAATCTATTAATTTTATGTATCACTGATGCTCTGTTAGAAATATTTGCAGGTCATTAGCATTTTTATTCTTTTGGTATGGATACATTTGTATTTATTAGTGCATTTAAAGAATTGCAATGTCAGATACATCTTTTTTAAAGAGCAATTTCAGTCTCAGCTAAGCATGAAACAATGTTACAAAATCTGTAATTCTTGTCCTTCTTTTTCTTCTGTAATTTTTTCCTTCTGTCTGGAATTCTTTTCCTTCCCTTGAAAAAGTTGTATCAAACAAAGTCACTTGTTAAAGAAAATGAGCATTGTCAGCAGTAGCAATTGACTTTGTATTAGCTTTAATATTTTAGGTTTTCAAGCAAGGAAACTGTTTTTCCTAGAGGTCTCTCTTTCCATTTAAGCAGTGATAAGCAGGCTAGATAAGTGTGCATAATTTCTTCAGGGACTTATCAGTAATAAGATGAAATCATCCACAAAAGAATAAGGTAAATTAGAATAGAGTAAAATAAGTGCTAAAACCCAAATGAAGTGTCAAAGCAAATAAATAAATAAATAAACAAATAGCAGAGCAAAACAGTATCTTAATTGAATACGCATCTGAGACAGGTCCTGAAAAAAAGAGATCTTTTGGAATTCTACTCTCCAGCTACTAAATTATACAAAAGAAGGGCATACATTCATTATTGAGAATAATTTTAGCAACAGTTTCTTTAGTGTAATTGATATAAATAATACTATAATTCTGAAAGATGATTAAAGTAGATAACCCTTAAGGGATTGCATGACAGAATGGTGGGAGGCTAGTTCAAGGTGATAAGAATGATAACATTGAGGAAGAACTTAATGAGGGGTTTTAAATTTCCTTGGAGAGGTTAGTAAATTGAGTAGCCTTTTAAATAATTTAAAAGAGTTAAACAATAAGAAAAAATTATTTTAGTATTGTTAAGGAGATTTATTTGATCTGAACTAGTTTACTGGGACATTTTTTCCTGTAGACTAAAAATATTTGCCATTTTACTATAAAAGAAGCTTTTGAAGTAAATATGACATTCAAGTTAACTGGATCACTTAGCTTTCTCAGATTCACAGTTTGCTGGCTCATGATTTGGCCCCAAAAATGTACTTACACATGATTTGGAAGGTAATAATGTTAAAAAAACATTTTTCTGTGTGGATAAATATTTTTGCAGAAGATTTAAATGCAGTATTGTGATTGATATAACCATGTGATCAAATGACATTAAGAAAGTAAGTTCTGTGAGAATATATTGGGTTAGAACATCATCAGATGTACAGCCAAGTTAATGTCAACAGGCAGGTTTTTGTTACTCTAAAATATTGATTCCTTTATGCTGTTGATTGATGGGTCAAATATAGTTGTGGTACTCTGTTGGCTCTGTTACAAAGAAAGAATATCCCACTACAGGCAGCCTTGGCAGCAGTGTAACCATGAGATTAGGGAGATTAAAATCCTGGAAGTGAGAAAAGTCAATAACATAGCCATTGCCCAGGATTTCAGGAGAGTAAAATTCAGCTTGATTTTGGAATTTCCATTGGAAAACTGAATTGGAGAGAAAGTTAAGCAAATTTAGCAGACAGCCAGCAAGGATGAACAGTGAACTCCCCACTGAGCTACGGACACAGAAAAAAAACCCCAAACCAATCCTTAATATAAACCAGAGGAAGTAAGGGTATAGGAGGATGGATTGTAAGAGAATGGAGATAGTGCTGAAGGCAATCTTGCGCCTGAGGAGTTGCAGCTGTATTAATTACCAAAGAGTAGGAACAGCCTTCCCCTTAATAGGTCACAGCTGTGTCCAGTAAGGATGGATGTTATAAAAGAGTGGATTAGCTGGTCAAGAGGTGAGTTGGAGTCAGTTGGCTGTGCTGCTGTGAGGGCTGGGGGTGATTCTGCTAGGGACAGTAAGGGTTAGTATGTCTGTTAGGGAAAGGTAGAAGTCAGAAGGAGGAGAAGCTGTGCAGAAGGAAGAGAAAAGGAGCCAGTGTTGTGAGGGTCTGCCCATGAGAGCTCACAGACAGAAGGTATGAAAGTCTTTCGGTAAGATAACAAACTAACATTGGCAGTCAGTTTCCATCCACCATTGATTGGTGCCAAGCACTGACACTGACGACTGGTGGCCCGTATGAGGATGGATCATGACAGAAGGGTTTATATGCAGTACAGGATGAAATGTGATAAAACGGAGTAATTGTGAGATGTATAAATGCATCTGTTTGGACCTTTCTGAATGCTTTAGCTCCTACTGGCAAAATGCGTTAAAAATCTACAGAAATTAATTCTTACATTCCAGAACAGGTGGATAACAATGAACATTGTAAGAGGTATAATTTGGTTTTAATCTAAAAAGAATGAGATATATAAAACACAGTTTAGTCAGAATTTCACATGGAAAGATGAGTTGAGCTCAATAATACCTTTGGATGTTCCCAGGTGATTGAGTGGTTCTGAATAGATATGTAAAAAGTCTTCACTTCAAAATTAATTTTGCATTAAAATTTAGCATTATGCAAATCAGTTTTTCTTTGCTTCTAGGTGCAAGCTATAAGTTTTACTTTTCCTTGACTTAAAGAGATAAACTATTAACTGAGGATTCTGAGCAGAATGAGCAGAAATAACTTTTAGTACTTTGGTGGGTAGAGTCTTTAGGTGTTGTGGCTTTGGCCATATATCTTCCATTTAAAACAGGAAAATATAGATATTTATTGAAACAAATTCTTTCCCATCATACATAGATGTACATAATTTGTGCAAATATATGGTCTGGGATACCCTGGGAAAGTGGGTAGTCTGGGACCAAGACTGAAAATTAGCTTTCTTTATTGTTTAATAAAAAATCACAGCAAAATTTTTTATCTTAAAAATATATGAAATTAGGATTTTGTTTCTGAACTAGTTTTAATTGGTAATTCTCATCAGGTCAGTTTAGAGATTGAATAAATCTTAGACAACCTGAGAAAAGAAAAATGCTTTTATGCATATTAGTAAAATACAAAAATATCAGTCAGGATTATTTTGTTAAAGCTAGCTCATACAGACAATGTATGAGCTTGTTCAAAACTTAAAATGAATTATTCCTTCTGTAATGCAAAATTGATAAGATCAATCAAAATGTTATTAGCATATACTTAGGATGATCAGTGTAAAAGTGGGTAAAGAATAGTGCTTCTACTTCATTACATTTTGAAGTTATTGTTCTAAGTATTTTTTCAGCTATAGATTTCACTTGGACTTATTGTTCTTGAAGTCCACTAATAAATCTTTCCTCTGTGGCTTCTGGCTCTGTTTTAATTCCATTATAGTTTTGCTCTGTATACACACTGACAAATGTCACCATTTAATTATGTTGAAAGAAAGAAGAAAGCACTTCATATCCTTCATTTTTTATTTTTATTTAGATAGCCATTAAATAAATTTGCCTCTTTCCTTAAGTGATATTCATTCATTTGGCAGACAATATTTTATCTGTGTAGTTGAAACATTTTCCTCCATTGCTTTTTGTATTCACTGACACGGGATTTAATTTTCACAGTGTGCCATGTAAATATAGTAGGGTTTTTGTTTAAAGTTCTCTCTAATCATATATCTTGAATAATTCAACATTACCAGCAAGCTTAGTGGTCTTACTATCCATTTTTTTCTAGAATATTTGCAAATATACTGAGCCACACTGTTCTCAAATAGCGACATTTGTATACTTACTTGAGACTGAAAACTTCTCTTTTGTTTAAACCTTCTATTTCCTATCAAGTATTAAGTGACTGTCTTTTTACACAGCCTACTGTTTGCCTTCAATTTTGTTTTTTTCTTTAAAAGCTTTTGGAGATGAAGACTGTTGTCATATTTTTGAAATTTTAATGTATTGTGACTAGATGACAGGGACAGATATGCTTCTTGATTTCTTTAAAAATTCCCATACATTTTTGAAGTAAGAATTTCTGACTCAAAATACTTGTAGTCCTTTCTCCTTTGTATGCTGTGTATAGTTATATGTCTATAATTTTCATCTTTAATCAAATACAGGTTGACCTGCTGTAGTTTCTCCTTCACTGATAAAGTACTTTTTCAAATATGTGCTATTAAATACAGTAATTTTCACTTTCTGCTGAGGCTGATTTAAACAGATATGTTGTTGACACTCATATTTGAGTCCCTTCAGGCCCTTACTTGGGTAAATGGCATTTGGCCAAGTTGTTAATTCTATTAATTTATTCTAAATTTATGCTGCTACATAGATTTGATTTGGAGTTATCCTCCTGGTCCATCCATATAAATAATGCCTTCAGTATGAAAGTATTCCACAGTTGACAAGATTGTGAAAAAAATAATGTAATCCTTCTGGTTTTGATTTACCTTCTTGGGATATTTTTATTACATCTCATCTAGTGGCTGCACCCACCCATTGGAAGATTTCCTGATTTTTGAAGCACTTAAGAGGTTTTTTGTGGTTTATTCTTACCATTTTGGCAGAATTTGGTCAAATATTTATTGAAACGTCTTATCATGATTCTATATTTAAATTCCTAGATATGTGAGCTGGCATAGGCAGGTTGCAGGAAAAAACCTTGAAACCACAGATGAAATGCAATGAGAACATTTTCATTTGCTCACCAGCTGGGGGATCCCCAAAGCAGTACCCAGGCAGAGTCACACAAGTGAAATCAAAGGCACAGCAGAGCTCAGCCCATGCTAAAGGATCACCATGTCAGCTGTTTTCAGCTGTGTTTCAGGGACTTTAGCAGGTGTAATTTACCACTGTGTTTTGGTCTTTCCCACAATAGGACAGGAGTCCTAACCATATTAAATAGTGTGTCTCTAAGTCTATCACAAGCCTAGGTTAGATAAACACAGATATAAAAGAGGGTTAATTTACATTAGATATAAAGATGAAGTTTTTTTCAGTTAGGTTGGTGAAAGACTGGTGGCTCAGAGAGGTGGAAGATGTTCCATTCCTGGAAACATTCTAGGTCAGGATGGCCTGGGCTCTGAACAACTTGATCTAGATATTGCTGCTCATTGCAGGGAATTGGATTAGATGATCTTTAGAGGTCTTTTCCAAAGCAAATTATTCTATGAATCTATGCTCTACTTATCAATCACACAGGGCTAAGCAACAATTAGCGCGCATATATATTAATATATGTTTTTCAATACCTCAGTTGCAGATCACTTGAATGTGTTTACAGTCTTTCTCAACTTTCCCTTATTTTCCAGCTCTAGAGTTGATGTCCCTGTCTAATTTTTCATTTGCCTAAAACTTTCACTCCTTACTTAGAATAGCTGTATTTTCTTTCCTGTTGAAACATAATGGGTTTTGAACAGCTTTTGATAGCTACTATATATCTACTCTGAACTTCCAAGATTTAATTTTCACAGTACTTTCATTTTGTCTGCAAGCTAGCATTAATCTTTCAGGTATTCCTTTTAATTTTCTTGCTCAGTTTAATTTACATATTTGTTTTAAAATGGAAGTTACTAAGAATTTTTGACTTGGATTTTTTTTTTTGGTGGTTGTGTTTGTTCGCTTAAAGATATAAAATTTTTGTGCATTAACCTCATGGTCTGTATTAAATATATATTTCCACCCACTGAAGAATTAAATCAAGAGTAATTTCTCCTCTGTTGTTTCAGTAAATACATTAAATTTTTTTTCTACTCAGATTTATATTGTCTACATCTTGAAATTAATCATGTCAAAAATAAGTCATTTTCTAATTCAACATGAGCTTAAAAAACGTCAGCAAATCAAAGGATAGTTTGACTGAACAGGGAATACAGTTTTTTAAAAAGGAGAATTATGCTGTGTGAAGATTAACATGTGTTCCCCAAATCTATGAAAAATGCAGCTAACCTTAGCAATAAATAAATAATGAATTAAGGAGAAAGAAGCATGTCAGTTCTTAACAATAAAGTGCTTGGATTCCAGAAAAACACTGAAAGTCAAATCCAGTGGCTTCATAGGAATGGATTACTACTACTAGGGATGTTTTTGAGTGTCTAATATGGTTGGAGTGACTGTGGAACACTGGAGAGCCCAAATGAGATGTGAAGCATATAAATGTAAGAATTCATGAATGTATAGCAGTTTGCCCCTTCATTTTTCCAGACTTGTTCACTTTCTATGCATCATCATTCTTTCCTTTCCCCCACTTTGCTCCATGCATATACATCTCACATTTGAAAATAGTTCCTTAAAACATTTGAAATAGTTCCTTAAAACATCCCATAGTAAATTTTACACAGTCCCAAAATTTCTCTCTGCTCCATGCGAGAACTCTCTTGCCCCTGCCTGCCACAATAAAATCTATAGCAATTTAAATCATAAACTGTCTTACTTTACACGGCATCCTGGAAATTTAGGGTTTTTTCTGCTGAATCAATTTAGTGGGTTTTGCAGTGGGGACAGCAGCCTAATTGTGCTGTTTTGCTGGTTTTAGGACAATTCAGGGTTGTCTTGTTTTTGTTGATTTCCTAGCAGGAGGTTTCAAGTCCCCATAAGATATTTCATCAAGTTATTTTAAGATGAGTCTGCCCGTAGTCCCTTGCCTTGACTGGTTTTCTGTATTAAGCTCCCCGACTGTTATCCTCATTGTTCATTCTAATCCCTGAAACACTTAAAGTTTGCCCTCATCCTGGTAGCAAAGTTCCCTTTACTTCAATGTGACAAATATATCTTGTCCCTAACTAGCACTCCTTATGCTTCTAAGAGTGATCCATGCTCATAAATTCTGAATTAATTCCTGCACCACCAGCTGTACCAGCAGCTGTTAATTTACAGGATGGATCCAATCCTGTCTGGAATTTTCCCCTCCACCTGTCTCCTGATGCCGGAAGTCAAAATCTTCCAAGAGCTTCCATTCTTGGAGTATCATTCTTCCACTTGTTCAACTGTAGCCTCTTGCTATCCTTACTCTCTCCTTACTCTCCTGCAGTGAGCTGTTCAAGTTCTTGGGTGTCTGTGAAGATTCTGTCAGGCGCCTGATGCTACACAGCCTGCTCAACTCCTCCCACAGCTCCTCCACCTGGTGCTCAGACCCTGCGCCATGGGCTGGCTTGCACCCACCTTGACAACTTTGCCCCAGCCACTTGGAAGCCAGAGAAGAAGAAGCTAGGCAATGTAACAGAATTGCATGAGTGGAATCTGCAATGAGACAAAACACAGAAAGCACTGAAGTAATATATTTTGTCTCCAACTTTCTTTGTTATTTTATTTAATCTATTTAATTTCCCTTACACTTCCATATATATAACATGGAATTTCCTTTCTGGAAAGGTACAGTCAGAAAGTATCTCTCGCCAAATGTTCCACTTTCCATAAATGATCATTTTGCTATAATTTATGAAGACTTTTATTTCAAAATGTACAGTGCTGCAGAGAAAACAGATGTAATATGTACATAAAACTTGCATATTTATATTGACAAATATTGCCAAATTGAATATTTAAAAAATATTTTGTTCCAACTTGGTTGTAAATCAAAAAAATGCATTTTAATTGACTCCTATATTAAGCATGTGATCAATTAAATTCTTTATTTTTAAATGTTTAGACCTGAGTAATCCTTAGCTTTTTTCAGTAACTGAAATTTTGATAGACTAATTCTTCAGAATGCATCACTGAGCACAGAATGGAGGGGCCTTTGTCACTGGGTTACAACCTGGAACCATGAGTTATGTCTTAATTTTGTTTCTCTCCAGTGGGAACTGGACATGTTAACATATCCCTATCATATCACTGAATTTCAGCAGCATCTCTTTGGTATCCCAGATAATTTACTGTTTAGAAAAGGAAGTTAAACTACAGTCAATAGTAAAAGGAGTGAATATTTGAAATAAAACTACCTAGACCATAAAGAAATTGGATTGTGCAGGTAGGAATTTAGCAAAGATGTGCATTCTCTTGTGGAAACTGTGTCAGTACAACATACAATAATTCAAGCATCAATATTATTTTTTTTCTGCTCTGAGTAGGGGAAACTATCACAGGGTGGGGAAGCATATCACCAAGTACATATTTTATTTAAAAAAACTCACACAATCCTTTGTTTTATTTATTTGCCTTTAGGGCCTTTTCCTCAAGGTTTATTACTGAGTACTTCTTGGCAAGAGAAATATGAAAATAAATTGATTCTGAAATGGTCATTTACTCCTTTACTATCAGAACTGTTATATTTTAATTTATTGATAGGAAACATTATAATCATTATTAGATATGCAGAATGCAAATCTAATGCATTTTGTAGTCAAATGGAAGGTATCCTGGAGGCAAAATATTTATCATGCATACAGTGTATATCATGTGTTTGCTTCAGTCTTTTGGGACTCCTCCTGAGTATCCAACCCAGCTGAAAAATGTAATAGGGATTTCATTTCGTAGCTGTCACTGGGGAGTAAAATATGTGACTGACTGAATAATATTTACATGGAGTTTTCGTTTTGTATGCTACCAGTCTTTGAACTTATCAAGTGAAAGCTTAATCAAGGACTTTAATAATGTTTGTTAAGGCATGTCCAGATGCTATTGCATTTGAAAAGACAGAGAGAGAGAGTCTGAAGTATATTACATTTAAGACTTCTTGCTGGGTTTAAAAATGAAGCATCTTCAAAAAAAAATGTAGATGATCATAGGGAAAAATTAATTTACAGGACTTCTGAGCTCTTTGACTAGTCATATATCAGGACTGCTTTGAAATGTTTAGTATTTTTAATTACATGTGTTAGATGCTTTGCATTTCAGAAATAAACATTCTAGCTTATAATGAGATAAGGGTTTACACCTACATTGCAGGCAATTTTGATTTTTTTGTTTTAAGTGTGCAGGGGAATTCAGCAGGAAGGGAGGCTTGTAGTGTTGTCAATAAACAAATCTGTATGAAAAAACATCAAAGATGGGAGGAAATGTTAACATGGAGGAGGACTGGAATATCACATAGGAAGCAACAATTGATCTTGAAGATACTGAAGTAGGGCAATATGCAAGGATACACTGACAAGGACAAATATGAAATGAATTTCAGCTATAAGATGGCAGCTTATCTGGTGGCAAAAAAAGAAGAGAATATATCAGTTACATTATTAATCACAATAGAAATAAGATTTGAACAGAAATGTGACTGTCAAAGATTCAGCTGAAGTATATCCAACAGAAAAAAGTGAAATTGCTGTTTCTCAACCACAGTGAGACTCTTTCCATAAAATAAGGGGATGCAGTAAGTGCAGTAAAAGCTATCTGAAGTTAAGCAGTTACAAAGATGGAGAATGAGAAGAAAGAAGATTTATGTAAATCAAAGAAAACTATAGAAATTATTCATTTCTATGTTGAGATAATAGCAAGTGTTAGATAAGAAAGATATACAATTATAATAAAGTGAAAATTTGTAAAACTATCATGACAGAATATATTTACTAAGCTCTCTGATAGAAGAAAGTATTTACAAAAAGTTCTGGACAGCACTTCTATTTTTTAAAATGTTTAGCTTTTGTACACATACTTTACCTTAATTTATCCAAACTATACTCTTTGCTTTTATAGCTAACAGGATGATTAATTAAATATCTAGTTGATATTTCTAATATTAATTTAATATATCATTTGCAACAAACTTGTGTGTCAAATGAGCTTTTGAGCTCTACTTCTTTTGTTCCAGTGACCATTGGGCTTTGACAGAACAAAGTACAAACTCTGTCTTTTGACTAATATCTTGTATTTAGTGTATTCCAAGACCACAAAGAATACATACTTGCAAACAGTATAACAACTTTTTTAACAGGCTGAGGCTATTGACTCCAAATTATTCTTTTTTTTTAGGGTTACACCTAGAAATCATTTATCTGTACCAGATAACTTGCTCTGAGTGCTGCCACACGTATGTACCGATGATTTCCACAGATGGTCTTCTTAAAGTAGCCTCATTCAGATAGCTGAAAAAACAACTTGCCATCTCATGTTCCCCTTGTGAAAGGACTACAGTGTGAGAAAAAAAATATCACAGTTCTGCTCTTCCCTCCTTCTTCTATCTATCCAGCGACTGCTTTGCCATCTTATTAAAAAAATCATTGCCTGTCTGTTTAGAAGGGTAACAAGGTACCATTTATCCCATCATACCACACCTACGTATACACACATTCACAAACTACAGATATGGTATTGTGTGAGCACACGCACAGAGGGAAAAAAAACCTCCAAGCTTCAGATCCTAGGCCAATCACTAATTAGAGAACAAAATAAGGAAATATTTCTTTCTGTATAGCAGATCAGAAGTTTGCCTCAGAAAATTTTGAGTATGAATTCTATGAACTTGTTACAGTCAGGGTAAGGACAGTGGACCCAGATGGCCCGATCCAGTATGATAATACCTGTATTTTAATGCTGCCCAGCTTGAGGCAAACCATAAAATACAGTCTGAGGTAGAATCCTGTAATGCAACTGCCCTTGAAGTAGGAGGATAGCAACATAGCAAACAATCTGTCGCAAACCTTTATAGCTAACAAACAGAGATATTTGATTGTCACTTAATGAATAAAAGAGTGTCTTTCCTTAACTTTTTTAATTAGCATATTCTTCTGAAGTGTCTTACAGTAGGACAAATTCAAAAGAATTCATAACATTTCACAGTGACTTAACTTTTTTCTCTTTCTTAAACTTGTTCCTCTTTAAGTATTAGAACAGTTTGAGACTGGTAGGTTTTTTAAATTATTTTTATATCCCTTTTGTTATATATGTGAAATCACCAAAAGCACAGCTTTTTTTCCCTCTGGTATGTGTAGGATGATAGTTACAGTTAAAGTGCATGCTGGTACTACATTTTAGGAATAATTTGGTTTCAACAATGTATTAGTCTGAGTAGAGGTAACTTTATAACCTACATAAAAGGCCTACATTTTTCTTCATCATGCTTTCGCATGCACATTATGCTCTGCCCTGAAACTAGTATGATAAAACTGAATATGGTGTTGGTTACTCAAATACTTACTATAGCTTACAGATTGGAAAAGCAAGAAAATTCATTTTTCGTAATCCATAGAGACACTGAATGATACTTGACGCACTTGATGTAATGCAAGGTGGCCAAGATACTTGAAAATAATCACTTAATGGAAAATGCTTATCACTAATCCCCTGGAAAGTTCCAGTTATTCACCTTTTGTAGATTGTGGTTATTATCCAAATATACGTGGGATGAAGAACTACGAATTATAAAACCAGCTTTTCAGGCTGTACATTTACTGGATAGTACCTTCCCACGGAAGTGCTCTCATTAAATTCTGTGAGACTGTAGGTTAGTATTCCAACAAATAATGAAAGAGTTTTTGGTTGCAACTTAGATTGAAAGGACATCTTTTGTCAAAGAAGATAATTTACAGAATGGTTTAGTGAATACTAAAGTTAAGAATGGTTTAAACAGCATCCTGTACTTAACATGTTCAAATAAAACCCAGTAAGAAATATGTAAAACCTGTATATATAACCTTTGCCACCTGTGTAAAACATTTTCATGTATCCATTAATTATATATTGACCATTTTTACTCAAGTTTTCAATACCAAAGAAGTGACTACCTACATTTTTACTTGTGTCATATATAGTTAAATAGAAGGAAAAAAACCCCATAACAGGCTGTACTTTCCTGATAAATTGTATTTGTTTCATAAAAGGTGCAGTATTTGTCTGAGATATTTTGGACTTTCATTGCTCTCAATAACAAAATGAAAATAAGTAGGAAAACCTTCAAAATACTTACCTAAACAAACTCTAAAATCTTAATTAATTTTAATATTTCTACTAAAAGTGATGTGGGAATGACAGGCAGATTAGACAAAAAATGTCCAGTGTTCACTGGAAAGTTTCATTAACTGAATAGAAGACTGTGTGGGTTTTATACCATAGCTTGAGTATATTCTGGTGGGTTTTTTTGGGGGTTTTTTGTTTTTTTGTTTTTGTTTTTTTTTTTTTTAATTTATCTTAATAAAAACTTATCCGTCCAATGTAGTGGTAAATAGGTTGAATTTGTACTCATTCAGTAAATGTTGACAGACAAGATTTCTTGCTAGGATTCTAATAAATGCAACCATTTATTTTTCAGTATTATTTCACTTGATAAGAAAGAAAATATTACAGTGGTGCTGAAAGAAGTGACAAGAGAATGGGCTTATCCAATTACTAGCTTTTTCCTGTCATATGTAAATATATGACAAAGGTTTGTTAAAAATGCTTGAGGGGAATTGAATGTGTTTTGCTGACTTTCCCTAGGCTGCACAGCTTTGTTTAGGAGATTTTTAAATGGAAAATTTTATCTGGAAAATTGGTGGGTGCCAATTCCTGAGTACCTACAATTATAAAACTGATCTGGGCAGATTTTACCATTATGCCAACCAATGTCCATACTGTGATTCAGATGTTCAGCCTTTGGCTTTACAGTGTCTGAGTTAGTTTTCACTTTTAATGGACAGAAGGTAATAAGCATTTCATTCTATTATAAAAACTGCTCAGAACAGGGAAGATCCATTGTTCCTTGGAAATGTCTGTTTCTGTAACCCAGAAAGGTTAAGTGAGAAGTAGGAATTCATATTATAGACACCTTAAATCAGACTTGCCTTAGTGAGCATGGCAGACACTAAGCAATGCCAGTCCTACCTATTCTACCTCTGAGTGATCAATAAGCAGCCTGTAAGGGTGTCCTACTGCTAACCTAGCCTTTAAAATTACCTCTTTTGTCAGAAGCTTTCTTTATTTCCAAAGAAAATATATGAAAGGGAGAAAGATGAAACCATGCTTCCAATGAGAAATCATTAAATGTCTAAACCAAGATATTACTGAGGGATTTTTTATTATTATTGTTGTAGTTGTATTTTTATTGTATTTATGTATTTGTACTTTGTTAACTTAAACAAAGACAGTGAATTATCACAGGTTCCGGAACAAGTAGAAGCCAAGGCATACTGAAATATTTGTGTTGAGCAGCACATGAATCTTCTCTGAGCCTTGTGATCTTCTGCAAACATTGCTTTTTTGTGTTCACAGTCTGAAATAATAGAGAGGGTTTTTACTCCATCCAACAGAGTGGAATTCCTTTCAAGTGAAATTGCACATGTATGTTGCATGTCATTAAGAATGGTTTGGAGTGATTCAGGGTACCTTTAAAAAATATTTGAAAGCCAGCATGGAGTGGTATTGACAGTGTATTTGATGCAGCCTTCTAGATAAGGAATTTGGCTCCATTACCTCTTAAACTATGTCTAAATAATGGCTTTTAAGAGTTTTTTGGAACAGATAGAAATAGAGTCAGCTTGCAATAATGTAACATAGGTGATCAGAATCAAGTGGAACTTCCCTGGTTTTCTTTTATTTAATCCTGTGGATCCCTTGAACCTCAAGCTTTGTTTCCCCTTTTATTGTTTGCATCTAATTGCAGCTCATCTTCAGTGTCTGTTCTTCACTGATTCCTGAGACAGCTTATGGCAGCTATTTTTTTTAACTCACCTGCTTTCAGTTTAGTTATGATGAGCCTTGGTAGTGCTGGTAGAAAACCTGGTTGAGTATTATCATTTTGTGTTTTAATTGATTTGAATGTCTCCAAATTTTGACTGAAGGAAGATATGAAGATGTTAGCCCTTGTGTCATCTATAATTCAACAGAATGCATATCATGCACATCTTTCACTACAAATATTGTAGGATATTATACAAACTGAATTCCAACGCTCCCTTGCCATATTCATATCAAGGATGGATCACAAAGCATCTCTGACTTATTACTTCACTGAATTATGTATTATTTGGAGAAAAAATGTCTTGCAAGGGATGACAACCTGAAGGATGATGTAGATCTCCATAGGAGCAGTTAAAGACACAAAATATTCTGAAGAATTCCCTTCTCTGTATCTAACTCTGCCTCTACAAACTTGTAGCTGGGGTCTTTAAAAGTTTATAATTTCAATTCTTCAAGTACATTGCTAAGGAAATGTGATAACTTACAGAAAGAATCTTAATTGGTCTCTACAGTTTCTCCAGGTATCTCTCAAAGGTAAATAAAAGCAGGAGCAGCATTTTTATTTCAATTACTGGATTTTATTTTCATTTTTTGTTAAAAAAAGCCAAAACTAAACCAAACATAATTTTGGATGTCAGCTTAGTCTCTTGTGGTTCTTTCTGTGCTTACTACCAATGATAGATCATTATGTTCTTCCCATGCTCCCACCTGCAGAAGAATTAAGTTTTGGAATAGGAGAATGTGAGATACAGCAAGTATAAAATGGCTATCATTGATCTGAGCCTAAAAAAGATAAACAAACAGACTCTCTAAAATTAGCAACCTTTCCAACTCCTTCCTTTTAAGACAGCTCCATCTCATTGGACTTCTACACAAATGCCAAACTAGCTACATTACCAACAGGTATTTTTATCTTTACCTTTACTTGACATACACTCTCCAATGGTTGTGAAATGCTGAATCTTATCAAATACCTAACAAAACCTTGGTCTTTCAATTGACTTCTCGTCTATGCCTTTCATCATTACAAAGGGATTATGCATTCTATGGGTTTAAGTTTGTTTGGTTTTTGATTGGTTGGTTGATTTTTTTGTTCATATATTTTAACTGGAACAGAAACTCTTTGTATTTCTAGCTAAGTCACCTTGTGCAGCAAGCCTAAACAAATTTCAGTGAAATACAACTGTGTTTTTATTAAAAATACTAGAGTGCAAGCACTGAAGTAACTAATCAAATTTTCAAATATGTATGCTATGTTCAGCTTTAAATGAGGGTCTATATTTTGTGATATTATATTAGCAATGAATTTATACTTTTTTTTTTACAGTAACTAATGGATCAAGCTAAACTGAACCATAAAATTTCACTGATATTCACAGGGAAAACATAATCTAACAGAAAAAACTGTTAGCATTCACTCTAGGTATTGGCTATGTCTGAGTATACTTGAAATCATGAATCATGAAATCACAGTTAAGAGATATATATTTGGATTGTGATTGTTCAGGTAGAATTTAAGATTCTTTCCATCATTAAAATGACCAGTTGTATTTCCAATATAATTAAGTGTTGGGGTGTTTTTTTTTGCAAACCTCCAAGATGGTACAACTGCACTAATTGAAGTAGTCCTGCACTAACAGAAGTAGGAGAAATAATGAATATCATTACACTGTGATATTCATCAAATGCATATTATATCAATATTCAAGAGCAGTCTTTAAAAATATGGAGAAATAGAATGGTGTTAAGAAGAAGGAGAGAGAGAGAGTGAGAGACAAGAAAATTAAAAATTGTTTTTCTCACAGACTACTTAGAGGAGTGATCACAGTGAATCATCAGGGGATGGAGGGCAGAGGGGTCAGGGAAGAGAACTTCTGATAGAAGAGAAGAGAACCAGAAGAGAACTTCTGATAAATATTTGAGGTGAAATACTGTCCTTTGTATGTGTACTAGTGTTTGTTCTATTTGAACATCTAAATGCCCACAGAGGGAAAGCAGAAAAAGTTTTTGAGTCTGCCCAGCATGTTTGATTTGGATCTATGTATGAATGAGTCTTTGAAGATTCTATTTCTATCCTCCAATTAGCTGAATATAGTAAAACCAATAAAAAATTCACAATTTAATTTATTATTATAAAATTTCAGATACCAGCAAAGCTGACGTTAACAAGAGCTGTGAACTATGGAACATTTTAAAAGATAAGTCCATGGAGTAGACAGAAGGTCATTTTATTCTAAGTGACAGTAGAAATTTAGATGAGACATCAAGGTATCGTCCCAAAGAACAGCGATACTTTTGTTATAACTGCTTTTAAAAATAGCTCTAGAAAGTGTCCTTTATTTAATAGTGCTACACTATTCATTTTCCCTGCAGTGACTGAATGATGACCCTTGCAAATGTAGTAATTAAACTTTTGAGTTGCAAAGAGGGCCTCTGACAGTCTCAAAAGGAAAATTACAAATTAGAACTCTGATAGACCAACCCTCTGAAAAAAAGGAGTCTATTTCCCCAAGTCATTTTAACTCCAATTAAATCCTGACAGATAGAGGTGTGGTAAAAAAAAAGCCTCTCCAAGCAAGTTCAACATGGATCATAGATTTTAGGCTGGTATATATCTGCATTTTTTTATCACTTATCATCCAAGGTAATCACATCTGTACCCATTCATCCTTCAGTTTTCTGCAGAGATGTTCTCTGGAGAACATCTGTTAACTGGACTATTACATACCCATGCAAGACTTACACTTAAGCTGTGTTTTAAACACCTGAATTAAAACTTCTGTCCTGGAATACAAAAGAATATTTTGAGGCATAGATAAGCCTATCTTACCTCACTTTTTTACTTACCATTTATTAGCTATTGCTGTCATAATCTTTTAAAGCAAAATTAATTAAAAAATCAGTTAAATTCTACTTTTCTTAAAGGTTTCAACCCAACTGCCTTGTTAAGGTAGATAACAGTAATACACAATCAAAGAATAATTAGGTTATAATTCTTGATGAAGTGAAATTATAATTAATTAATTTAAAATATTGACCTTGAGTGACAATAAATCACACTAAAACTAATAGTTAATTGAAGGTAAAATTTAATGTATTATGCTACAGATTTTCAAAACACTGTGGGCTTTAGGATGGTGACTTTCCTCCTTTACTCAATAATGTGGGCTTGATGATTACTTTTAAGAGCTGGCCAAATGTATTCTCAAAGATTCAGATGTAGCAGTTAAAAATGTTATTGTTCATCTATCAACTAGTTTGTATTGCAATGGTCTGGAAATGTTCATATGATCTTACTTCTGAACTATGAAACCCTACATATAGACAACAGCATTGAGTAACCTACAGTGGCTTCAAAAGCCTTTTTTTCTAGATCCAAGTCAGAACAACAATGATTTACATAGCCTTATCTTGGTGACTTTCATGTTCTTACCAAGGTCAACATATATTGACTCTCATGAGCCACAGGAAAACATTCAAATAAATAAAATACTAGGAATTAAAAAATGTGTCATGACCCAACATTTGTTGCATATACGTTACGATGATGACATGTATGTTATGATGATTTTCTCCTATCTGTGTCTGTAAAGTGTGTGAAACACAGTCAGAAGGTGGAAGGAGGTGATTTTCCCCCTCTCTTCTTGTCACCTAGAGTGCCGCATCCAGCTCTAGGGACCACAAATTAGGAAAGATGGACCTGCTGGAGTATACTCAGAGAAGGAATTTGGAGATGATCACAGGGCAGAGCCACCTCTCCTATGAATTGAGATTGAAGGGTGAGGATGTTCAGCATGGTAAAGACTCCAGGTAGACCTTCTATCAGTTTGCCTGTGCCTGAAGGGAGCCTACAAGAAAGCTGTAGAGGGACTTCTTAGAGGGCATGTAGTGATACGACAAGTAGGAATGGCTTTAAACAGAAAACAGGTTTAGATTACGTTTTAAGATTTTTACTGAGAGGTGAGGCACTGAGACAGGTTGCCCAGAGAAGCTGTGGATGTTTCATCCCTTTAAGTGTCCAAGGCCAAGTGGGATGGGTCTTTGAGCAACGTGATTTAGTGGAAGGTGTCCCTATCCATGGGATGGGAAAGGGGGTTGGAGGTAGACGATCTTTAAGGTCACTTCCAGCCCAAACCATTCTATCATTCTGTGGTTAATGATTCTATTTGAGGGGTTAATATTATGCTCTAGGAGCATATTCACTTACTTATGGCAGGGTGCTGTTTATTGAGGAGTTTTAAACTTTATTTTTTGGCAAATATTTTTCTTTTTTTTTGCATTAATGCCTTGGGTTAAAGTAAGTCAGGTTCAGTGACTGATTGGTGCTGTGAATTTCTGTGAAAAGAAACACTGGAAAAAAGCCATTTTTATTTTTTCTCTCAGCAATATTTTTTTTTAAATTGCATCCTCAAGTGACATTCAAAGCTTACTCTCATTTAAAATAACATTAATCTAGATACTATAAAAAAGCAATCATATGGATATTTGCACTGAGAATCTGTAGAGCGTTTGTAAGACAAGTATATTTTTATTAATTGTTAAGGAACTTTATGGTTTCATGGATCAGCTGATACCCCCCACAGTTCACCTTGTTCTGCAATTTCCATTGATTTCATTAAAACTCAATAATCCATCGGGCCTTTTTTTGATTAACAGAACACTGTTCAAGTCCCCTGTTGTACAACAACATACATCCACTGGATTTAGTAAAATTACACTGCTTTAGACCAGCTGAAGATCTGGCACATAAATCATGCACAAATGTTATTCCAGTACACTGGGAAATCAGTAGGGCTGTTTAGAAAGTAAAGATCATCTGGAAATTCTGGTACTGTTCCAAGAAAGCTTAACCATTATAATTATTATTGATGGTATATTGCTTCTCTATTTCCAACAATGAATACGGATGGCAGAAGAATATATTAGATTAGATATTTTGGGATTAAATTCTTTAGACATAAAATACCTTCCCCCAATGCTGATGGAGGTTTTTTGCTAATGCTTTGCTAAGATTAAGATCTGATGGAGGGAGATAAAAATAGTCTTGTGCAAGACAGAGCAAGAGGCCAGCCTGACAAAATAAACCTCATTTGTTTGTATCCCAACCCCACACTTACAGTGATAAGCTTTTATATTACCAGCAGGATGGGTCCTGCATCCTGAGCAGAGATCCTATTTCCTCTTGCATTGACAATGCAGCCAGAAAGAAGTCTTGGTAAGAAGTCACCTTCACTTTGATGTATAAAATTTCCTTTATTTTTTTAAGAAAGGAAATGTCTTAGACTGCAAGGATAGTCAATAGGAATGAGCCTTGAAACAACATTTCAATATTATATCCTGTGCTTAAGGGCTTATATATTTCAAATAAAGCATCTACTACTATTCAAATCACAACAGATTGTCTTCTTCTTGATATTGTCTTTGCCCTGTTCCAGTTTTGATTCTGACCTTCTCATAAAAACGGGACAGGGAAAAGTATTAGTGAGTCTAGAACACCGCTTTCCAGTCTCTGTTGAAACATCAGATGTAAATGTTGATTCAGAAGGAACTCTGGAACTTAGCAAAGGGGTTTTTGTGTTTGTTGTTTGGGTTTTTTTTGTTTTTTGGTTTTTTTTCCCTTTTTTTTACAGGATGAAATACAATATATCATGTCTAGAAGAAATAATTTACACTTAATTCTGTTTTGAAAAAAAACTAGCCCTACATTTACTTCACAGATAAATTTCTGGTCATCACCTAGTTGTTGAAATACTTGTTATTTGGTAATTAAAACTACAGCATAATGAATTTAGTTCATTTACCTTAGGAGAAAGGTTTATATAAATTATTCACACATTTTAAGATCTAAACTCAAGACTTTTTTTTTCAGCTGTACCATTTGATGAAAGTATATGAACTCATATTTTTTGTGTATTGATTTTTCAAAGATGTGTTTTAGCACTGTCCTAAACATGAGCTTTACAAAAGTTTACAAACATACATATATATGAATATACATAGAATCACATGTTTGGCTGTTTTGAGGAAAAGAGTCTATTACTTAGGGTGCCATGACTGAGTGCATTTGAAACAAAGCAATTTTATTGTCAATACTCTATTCACTTTTGGCACAGTTCTGCAGAGATCTGCATGAAGTGCTGAGCATTTACAATATTGACTGCCTTCTCTGACTTTCACTAGGAGCTAGGATTCAGTTCCATGCTCAAGGACACTTAGAGGACTATGTAAAATGGAGGGCTGAGTTATGTTATATTCATTAGCATCAGCTGTAAAGCAAAGCGTTCAGGTAATCATGTCAAAAATACGAATTCCCTGTCATCAGATGTACATGCAAAACAAGAAAGAATTTTTACTATTCCTCGTTTCTCACGGATTGAAGTTCCTTGTAATTACAAACTCTGCATTAATCTATATTAATATATTCACAATGGGTTACTGTGAAGTGTTTATATATATATATGTATGTATGTATGTATGTATGTTTAACACAAATATGGAAACATACCCCATGTGCAAAAATAGACAGTGAGATGAAAAGTGTAGAAGCTGCAGTTCTGCACAAGTGATTCTGATCACTTAATGACTCATAATGGCTCACTGAAAATCAAAGGCATAAAGTAATGAAATGCAGCTCATTGACAGTCACCCACATAAGACAGCCTGTACAATAATCCAATGATACAGCAGTGATACTATGTTACAAGATTTTAAAAATTTTTGACTGAATCAGAGTGAAGATTGGACATATGAAAGAAAATACAACATGCAGGGGCCTCCTTCACTATGAGCTCCATCTTAATTAATGGCTGAAAATGAGCTTGCAGGTTCTTCTGGAAATGTGTTTGTGGTTTGGTGCCTACTGGGCAATTGCCCACATCGGATAACTTGCATGTTATTTGTTAAAGCTCAGTGCACAATTCCATCTCCAGTTTCAGGCTAAACCCTTACAGCAAATTTCCATACAGTGAGTGAACCTCAGAGCCCTGAGTGGACACTGTTCTACAAAAGGATGGTCCCATGTCTTCTTCATGTTGTCTGATTTTGCCTATAAAAAATCTGCTGAATTTGTAGTCCTGTCTAACTTTGTGTAAATGATAAAACAAGAAGAATGTGCTCTCATGACACACACTTAGACAAAATATTTTCCTTAGCTCACTAGTAGTACTACTGAAACAAATGACAGCATCTTTGACATTTGTATTTTTAGGCGACTATTTCTGAATATTTTTGTAAATAAAATGCAAGCAGTATAATTTTGAGAAAGCAATTCTTGTTCAAGCGCCCCTCTATGCAAAGTTGTTTATCTAGAAAACATCAACTCAACATTTAGGATTTTTAAATAACTCCACCCTCCTTCAGTTTCCTCATTGTTTACTTAGCACTCATAGGCAACTGTCAGTACTCAAAAATGTATAGACAGGAATGGAAAGGGAAACAAAAATAAATATGCCTTTAAAAGCATTCTTTCTTGGAGCTTCCATTGCATCCCAACATTCTTCCAGCATTCCAGGCTTTTAGCCTCATGTTGATATCAAGGACATCTTATACCTCTTTTTATGCACCTATCTTTCTTTATTGTATCTGGACATTAAATTAAATACATGTTTTTTGAAGATATTTGGGACTGGGGTTCACTTCTAAAATATTCCTAACATTTTTCAGACAACTCTTATAGAAAAATGAGAATTGAAGGCTGGATGTAGAATAGCTGTACTGAAATGACATCCACATAGAGATTTAGACATAATAAAAACTGTTCTGTAGAAATATATTCTTCTTGCAAGAACTGTGAAAGCTTAGATTTTAAATACAAGTATACCACAACTCAGGGCGAGGGATATCATTTGTTAGCAGGATGTTCTGTCATTTTGTCCTGTACCTGTCTGAATACTGATGTGGAAGGTATAAGTCTGAATGCAATTGGATTATTAAAATCTCCTTTCCACTGAACAAAAATTTCATTGGCTGTCTAGTAAATTGGCCTGGGAAGTACATAATGATAGAGATTAAAAATCACCTGTTCAAGCTCTGTTCAAGTGTTCTCATAATCATATAAATATGAAATATGAAGTAGAATGTAACACATGGCAGTTCTCATTGTCACAGATTTTAATAAGAACTTTGTGGAGGCAGCTGAAATTTTATCCATAACCAACAATGTAATTTGAGAGGCACAAAATCAAGTCAGAACAAAGTATACATAGACCAAAAATTATATTCCAGTCCTGTAATAAGAAAACCAAGGAAATTATTTCCCTTTTAAAAAATTTATTTTTAATAGAAAAATGTTTATATTCAACTGTATTTTATTAGCAGCACTTCTAATTCTCTGTTACGTTTTACTGTGTTTCTACTGTACTGTTATTTGAAGAAACTGCAGGCAATATTTTATGAAATAAAATGCATTCCATTGTATGGAATAGAACAGCAAATATGTTTATTTGCACATGCACCCAGACCACTTTGTCTGCACATTAAAAGACTTAATATAATTGCAGAACAACATCCACATTTTAATTACTTCTTTGCATGCTGTACTTTAGTTTATAGATTGATATTACTTGTTTGCTAATTTCATAGAATATTATTAAATTAGGAAAAAAGAACACACAAAACAGATAAATCAAACTATATTGAAGTTTTTTTCATGGAAGGTACTGGTTTAGCTGAAGAAAGCAGTGATGTGCTATTGCCTTTCTGAAATGGTACAATATATTTATGAATTATACTTTTGCAATAGACACTACTATGACTGTATAAATACTTCTGTATATATCCCTGTATGCTCCTGATTTGCTCAGGACAATGTGCAGATGGATTTCCAGTCCTGCCTGACACAAGTCTGCTTTTTTCACCAGAGAAAGCTCTTATATTTTCCATACCACTTTCACAGCATGAGAAATTACCTTCTGATTGCCATATCAAATGATTGCTGTATCAAGGCAGTCATGACATAATAAATGCCCTGCAAACTCTGGGATAACTGTGCTCATTTGAAACATTTCATCATGTCTCTCTCCCATCTGGAAAACAACTTATACATTCCTCTATCTTAACATGGTTTTCTTTTCCTGTTCCAGTTTGATAGGGGCAGGACAATCACAAACTGAAAACTTCCACTAAGAGTATTCATACAGTGGCATAGGGGAGATAAAATGTTGACGGGTCATTACATTTGTCATTTTTCAGTTGCTCATGAAAATACAGCTGTCATATACAGAGGCTTGCTTCAAAATCTCTTGACCAAATGAAAACAGGTTTACACAGGTCAAAGAATGTCCCTGCCAAATTTCAGATTTCTAACATTTACAACACAGGTCTTCCACAGCTGCTACAACACATAAAAAGGATAATGCAAACACTTTATTTACCTGCCAGTAATGTTTTTATTTACATTCTACAGATTAAAAAAATGTTGAACCATTTTTATTCAATAATTTAAAAGACATCAATTGTACCTGCTTACATGACAAATTCAACATGAACCAGTCTGAAAAAGACTTCCAGCTTCTCAGATCTTATGATAACCATTTAAACACAAAGTTATTTGCACTGTTAAACGTGGATAGAATTCTAGGCTGTATCTATTGTACATTAATATTTCTCTCTTGTTCAAATAGGAGCTGTCTGTTCACGTAGCACAGAGCAGCCAGGCATCAGTGAATGCACCTTATACCAGCTGTAAGAAGCAGCTAATTACCTGTGCCAGTACCACAGCTGTATCTCCTTGCTAAGGACGAGAAATTATATACTCCCTTTGTACAGGAGTTCCTTCAGTGCTGTGTCATGCACAGTTACATTCCTCTATGATTATCAAAATGTTTGTGGGGGGTAGAGGGGAAATAACAAAATCACTCAATGAACAAAAATAACAAACAAAAAGCACCCAAACCAACAAAAATAATAGCACACAAAACATTTCCTTGAACTTATCTAGGTATGAATTATTGATGTCTGTGGGGGAAAAGAAAGAAAAGAAAATTTAAAGCAAGCCATGCAAGTATTTGTCACTATAGAAATTACACTAACCTCTAAATAAGGTATTTTTTTCAGGAAAGCATCTTAAAAAAATACATCTTGTATATATTTAAGAGCATCCCCCTTTGCCAAAACTTACTTAGATTTTTAAATTTATTTTTCCCTCTTTAGTGCAGCATTAGGATTCCACAACCTTTAGTCTTCCTGTCTTGTATTGTACCCATTAAAAAAAGGAGTAAGGTCAGAAATACCCAGTGACCAGGAAGTCCTTCACCTTTCATAACACTCAGCCTTTAAAGTTTTATTCTAATTGAAAGTTCCTCTCTTATATAAACAAGCGGAACTTCATTTTAGCAGTATTTTTGATATTTTCCAGTTCTTCACTCACGTGGTGTCTGGGGGCTTCCTGAAACACATGTGCACTAATAGCAATGAAGAACCTCGTGCAGTGAGAGCAGGAAATTCCTGAGACATTGCCTGGTCTGTGACATGGAGTACTAAAGAATAAGAATTTGCATTGACCTTGCTGGCATTATGTGAGAGTTATGCAAAAACACACTAAAGGTTAAAATGCTATGCAATCAACCACAGTCTAGATAAATAAGAAAAGATAAATGATGATGGAAGCCTAACTACCCTTGGAAGAGACACCGATAGACATTTTGCTTTATTACATTTTCAAAGCTAAATAAGATTAATATTGACTGTGCAGCATAGATTGAAGGTTGAACATATTTTACTTCTGTCTGGTTTCTTTCCTAAATAGTAAGTGCAGCAAAGAGATATTTGTTTACAAAAACTTTTCAGTTATGCTGAATATATTTGATATGAATATTGGCAGCAAAAGAAGAATGTCAAATTCATGTGGAAACAAGACATCTTAATTTATTCCATGATCATTGAGGAAAATTTACTAGGTATGTCTCATCTTCTCTTAAAGCCATTACTGTTCTTCATATTTTATTTGGTTTGTAACTACAATCAAATGAAGGCTAGAGAGCTATTAATTTAATTCTGAAATAAATATATGGATTTGATCTACTGGGCAGTTCTCTAACTTTGAATGACTACATCCACCCACTGACTAGTTCTCAATTGTCTCCCATGGAGATTTAAGCATCTGGCTCAGCAAGACACCTAGATCACAGACATCTCAGTGTTTTTGGAGCTGCCTCACAGTTCTGAATCACATCTCAAAAAATCTTCACATGCAGCTGGCTGAGCACCTCTGGCCAGGAAGTAGTGATATTTTCTGTGACTTACCTTTAGGTTCATAAAGCTGATTTCTTAATCTTTATAGAGATGAATAACACTAAAGCTTCAGCATCCAGTGATATTGAAGCTGATGGATAACACCTAAAATAAAGATTATTGGTGTGCATATGACTTTCAGCATCAGGCTTGACTCTCAAATTTCAGTAAATATGAGATGTGGCAGACATTTCTCATTATCCTGAATACATCCTTTCTGATATCTTAGCTTGCCTTCAGAAAGCCCATTGATCTTTCTTCCTGGAATACAATAGACAGTGATCTTTAATTTATTCAAACATTTTCCATATAAACCTAAAGAGATCACAGTACTGGAAACTGTGATAAAAACAGAATAAGAACATGCAAGTTAGTATATGGATAAAAATAAAATAACTTTTCCCATTGTAATATTTTGAATGCTGATGTACTAATAAGGGTAATACTTATGAAAAAGGTAGAGCAATACCTGGTTGAAATAGACTGTCTTCAGTTTTATAATGCTAAACATAAAAAACAGTATAAACAGATGTTGCAACTACTGTAACAAAAAAATTTTGGTGCATCTTTTTATCTAGGAGGAACTACCATCAATGGCATCTTAGGGATGTTTCCAAAGAGATATTAAGACCTTCTATAATGCCCTGGACACTTCATGTATGGGGCTAAACTGAAGTTCTTTTGCTCTGGGTAGACACATGGGAGAGAAATACTGACCAGATATTCTCAAAAGGTAAAACCACACAAAAGTTTACTGACAAACTGTAAAAATCAAGGCATTTTGGCCTGAAATTTAGTCAAATTCATGATTATTTCACTTTTCTCACTGTGAAGTCAGTGTAGTGTCCAGTTGAGGGGTTATTTTTCTGGGTAACAGTTTCGGCTTCACTTTATCATGAAGTAGAAGGCAAGACTGGCCTATGGAAAACCTAATGAATACTCCACAAGTTTTGAAGATGCTTACATCAAGGTTAGAAACAAAAGTTCTGATAGTCTTTTGTTGATTGTTTTATGATGAAATTAGACCCTATCTATTAGGAAAAAAAAAATAACCCTACAGTCCAAAAGCCCCATTACTATTGGTATATATATTTATGTTGTGTAAATTATTATCATTATTATGTGCAAACTATTATTGTCATCTATGAATTCTACAGAATAATTGAAATACATGCAATGTAAGTGCAGACATCCTAGATCTACTAGATTAGTCTATGCTATGGAAGAGATCTTCAGGGAGCAGCTTCTTGCTTCGAAGTATAATGCTGCAGGATGGCTCATGCCTGTATTTTTCTGGAGAGACCATCTCTCAACAGCAGAGTGATGGTATTTGCACTGCCTAGAACTTGGCTAGGTCCACTTTTGCCTCCATGTTGTGTCTTTGTAGCCCTAGGGCCTAATTACTGTTATTATTACATGTGCATAATGGGACTTTGACTCAGTAAAAAGTTTCTCAAACAATGTGAGTAACTTAATTTAGTTAAATGATATTATGTCTTTACAGCATTAAATTCAAAGTCTATATAGTGTGTCCCATGGTATGACATGAGAGTGTTAACAGGGGTGTTACAGGGTGAACAATTTACTAAATGTGGCATTATCTACTGCAGGCAAAAGTCAGTATCATGTAGTCTTTGAATTTTGCTTTTGGAAGTAGCCTCTGCTGTGAAGTATACAGCAGAATTACATCCAAGCTTGTCTTAGAGAGAACTAGAAATTTCTGTAAGAGAGCTTGTGAGTAAATTAAAAATTAAGCCATATGGATAATCAAGAGACAAAGACTCAGGGGACCTAATTTTCTTCAGTCTATACTGCAGTGATGGCTCTCTTTAAGCTGACATGTTTATAACACAACTCTTATCAGGACTTACTGTTGGATAGAGCTGGAGTAATAGAGTTTAGGGAAAATGTGACCAAAGTGAAAAAAAAATTAACAGTTTTAATATACATTCTAATTTTTTAACCATAGAAGATGATAATAAACTAGGTATCATAATACTGGGTTTAAATGATACAAAAAAAAAAAAAAAAACAACACCCCAACTTGATAGAATAATGAGTATTAAATTATAGTGGTTACTCATTACTATTCTAATAACGTGCTTCAGGAAGAAGTCCCTGTTTCCCTTCTAGAAGACCCACAGAGATGCAAATATTTACATCTAGCATTTGGTATTTTCCATGACACACTGCTTAGTGTATAATCTCAGTACCACTAAGTTGTTTGTACCTATTTGTTCAGAGATTGATACATCAATGCATGGTGCGCATCACCCTTTGTTTGCTCCTGCTTACGGCATGACTATGGAAGATTCCACCAAGTGGGAAGGGAGAGTTTAATTTTATGTAATGATTAAAGAGGCAAAGAAATCCCCCAGTGGGAAGCTGTTCTTCCAGTCCTGTTAGATAGATAGGAACAATCACAGAGTTTTTACTTCATGCCTTCTCCCTAGACTCAGTTTGGAGTAGCTCAAAACAGTTTGCAAGAGATATTCTGCTCTCTTAGCCCTCTGAGGCCTTCTTTTAGCTGAAACAATTTGCAATACTAGAAGGATTGTTCTTTTAAGGCTACGTTCTTCTTAATGTGGCAGACTTAATTATATTATTTTGCTTGTCTCACATATACATTTCTGTTTCTAAGTCAAGATACCAAAGCGCCAGCAAACAATCATGGCCTGGAAGAAGATGACTTGGCATGATTAGTGTACACTAGAGAGGTTTCTGTTGGGAAATTATTGGTGAACCATAATCATGCAGGCTTCGTAGGGAGAGGCTTGTTTTCTCTCCCCTTAAATGAACTGCATTCCAGAAGAGACCTCAGAAACTCAGAGAAGATCTACTGAGGTCCATAAGCTCAAGTACACTGACACCTTTTCCATTACATTGGCACAAATTGGAACTATTTCCAAATTATACGTTACCTACGTAGCTGATGAATTTACATAACTCAAGGTTTTTAAATACATCTTCAGTAAATACCTGTCAAGAATGGTTTTGTTAGAGTTGATCCTGACAGAAAATGGCTGACCTTCTGTAATCCTATCCTGCCCTGTTTTTATGATCCTATGATTAAATGTATTAATAAACTCAGGAGCAAGAAGCTTAAATTTAGATCACAGCAGGTTTTATTTATGCCCAAATAACTTCAAAAATAAGGTAGCAGACCACTTTCAAAGGTCACTCACCATTCCAGTATATGTAGCCTTTTACAAAATCAAGCTCCGGGTGTATAACTTAATGTTTCTATGAAAAACTTAGGTTTGTCAAGTACTTCAAAATTTGCAGGAGGCAGAACATTAACACTACTTTGGACATTGACTCTGAAATTCTGCTTAATTTACACTTCAAACATAAAAGCTTTTTAACAGCCTTGCCCCAGATGTAAAGCAATTGAAAGCTTATGGTGAATATCCAGAGGCAGAACTTTAGGTACTCCAGACTAATTTGTTTTAAGGCTTATGAGATGTGTTAATCAAGCTGAAAATATACCCTAACTGCATTAAACATATCTCTTCTACCAGAGGAAATCTTGTACAATTTTTTTAAGCTAATATAGTGGATTAACAATTAAATAGAGTTAAGTTACTAAATTAAATAGATTCCTGAATGTTCAGATGGTTACAAATTTGTTTCAACTTGAAATATGAGGCCGTAATATGGAACTTTAAAGTCACAAGCACTTTTAAGTTTAGGTTTGACCATCTTTAAGAGGTAATTTACCTGTTTTCCATTACATCTAGTGCTATTAGTTAGCAATGTCTCATATCTATAAATCTGGAAAACAACATAAGATGCAGATACTTTACTTGAACACACAAAAAAATTTTAGGATATGCGAACAAATTCCTATGAGACAAAAATTATGAGAGGTATTCATGCTAGAAAGAGCTTAAAAATTCTATGAAAATGATCAGAAAGACAGTTTGTGGACTTTCTTCTAAACTGAAGAAGTAAGAAAGCATAATCTTAAATCTATATTTGTGGCATATATTCAGATATTGTCTGAAAAATCTCAATTAAAATCCTGAATTGGCTTCAACACCCCTGTTTCTCTGATTTATTTCAGACAAAAGACATAACTGTTGAAGGAATTTAAAACACTAGATTTTTAGAAGACTTCTGTCATTGCATGGTTCATTTTTTACAAACTGCTTCTTTTTCATTTTAACAACACATTTGTGGAGTCTTCAGCTATGTTTGAGACTTTTTTTTCCAGCTACCAAATAATTTGCTCATCATTCATGGGCTGGTAAAGCGTATCTTTCAAAGACAGGGTGAATTCATTTGCAAATATTCCTGCAAGAAGGATGATTTTCCAACAGGGCTGGAAAGAAAGGGCTAGCATTAATGTATACTGGGATATGAATTTTCTTCCACTTTAGAAGCCCATTGCCAGTGCTGCATGTTGCTTTGCTTCTCTTAATTTTAGAGACTTTGAAACATTAGTCATCAATGTTCTTTCAGCTATTTCATGCTTCAATTATTTATTTTTTTTCAGCAGTGTTTATTTCAGCAAAACAGTTCCAAAAAAAACACTAGGCTAAACAGACTTACAATGAAAACTGCAATGACTAACATATAATCGGAACAAATGGCAGCTTTTGACTTTCAATATAATTTCTTATGTATCTTCACTATCAAGGCTGAGCTGCTAATTAAGAAGGAATCACACAATGCTGTCAAGTGTTCAAAGGAGTAAGAATTACCTTTGCTCAAATTAATTTTGGTAGATATGCTTATTCCTGAATTTTGCAATTTCTTTGTTCAGATTGCACAAATCCATTACAGATTTTAATAGAGAATATAATTAATTAGACATGAAAGGTTGTTTTAGGGCCTTTTCTTAAAGATATTATTAACATTTTATTCCAATTTTCCATGTATTTGTACAGAAATCAGACATTGTGTGATAAAAATGAAAATAGAAGATTCTGAAAGGATCATTTCATTCTTTCAAGCCAGGAAAGATTTTTTTTTTTTTTTTATTGATGATTCAGTTCTAAAGGAGATGAGGTCCTCCTGTATTTTCATGTCTAGTTGTAGTGTGCAAGGTCTTTAGGGAAAATACAAGACCACACAGACCAAGACACTAAAGAATGTTCTAAATGGAGGTAAAAGTAGCTATGGAACTCTATTTTTGCCCATAAAATGCACACACAGTACAGCGAGAGACAGAATTCACGGTAGAATTCTGTGGTTTTGGCACAAAATTGATAATTTAAACATAATGGATTTCGATTAGTATAAAAGCAGGAAATTTTAAAAAATTCCCATGTGTTTGAGCTATGGAATCTTTAACATTTCTGAAGAAAAAGTAAAAAGGAGTGAATATACCAAGTAAAAATACTGAGTGAAAATACTGATAGCTTCCTATCCATCTTAGTTATTTTGTTATCAGAAGTCAATTCACATCTTCACTGAAATTTGATGAGCACAAGAGAGATTTCATGAGACACATATGAAACACAGTTGACTATGAAAGTAGATTGTATGTGAATGTAGAAAGCAGAATGAACTCAAAACTTCTAAGGAACATAGACAAAATAGAGTTGCACTATTATATTTTGTTATTGTGTTTGGAACATCAAACAAACTTATCATCAAAATACTATTTAGACTCTAGGGGTAGGAGAAGGAGAAAAAAATGAGATACTGAAAGGATTTTGGGGAATATAACTGGGGAAATGAGTCTTCAGTTTGTAAGAGTTTTTCCCTCAATAAGTCTAACCTGTCCTATAGTTTTCCATCTCCCTTCAGGTTGCTGCCTATTGTGTTCAATATGTCTTTTCTTTCCAATTCTTTTCATCTTATTTCATTTCTATACTACAAGTATCTGAGTATAAGGGAGGATATATTATTTCTAGAAAGCAGAAGTATTTGGATTGTTGTCCCAGTAAGGGTGAAGAAATGCAAATAATTGAATTTGTATTTGTGTATTGAACTAGTTTTCATGAAAAATTCTGATTTTTTTTTGTACATTCAAAAAAGAAGAGTTAAACCATTTTCATAGAATTCTTTTCTAGCAAAAATGCAAAAATTCTTTGAATTGTCATAATAATCAGTAAG
The DNA here is from genome assembly GCF_048771995.1 of Taeniopygia guttata. Taxonomy (NCBI): domain Eukaryota; kingdom Metazoa; phylum Chordata; class Aves; order Passeriformes; family Estrildidae; genus Taeniopygia; species Taeniopygia guttata. Next base: position 73,082,762 of record NC_133024.1, on the reverse strand, counting down.
ACCAAAACAGAGTTTTTCTTCAATTTCCAGGATCAAAGAGTTTATTTAATCTGATATTCAGAATAAAAATATGTGTTTATGGCAAGTGCATTAGTCATAGATTATATACAAGAAACAAAAGCGTTAGTTGTAATTAGCATTCGAAGTGAGGGTCATTTTGAGATCTGCAGTTTATTTAAAGATTTTGCTCTTTTTGGAGTAAGAAGAATAAATAAGGTTTATTATATTCTAAGCAAAACCATATTTTTCCTTATGACATAGAAAGAAACTGATTATGATATTAGCATGCATTTAATGGGTACAATGGCATAGTACTTTTACTCTCTTTTTAATTACATTTTTATTATTATCATAAAACAGCATACAAAAATAACTACATATTACTTTCTTTATATACAGATTAAAGAATATAGGCATGGTTATGGTAGAGAAGATACCATATCCCTCTTTATTTCTTTGCTCTAAAGAATGAAATATTGGTCATTAGGTTAAGTTATCCTCAGACTTCAATACCATTATTGTGATCCTCAAAACTCATTTCAGTTTCCATTTAAAGCTGAGTCAGCTTGCAACAGAAAAGTTACACGTTTGGAGAATCCCAGATAGTTATGAATGCTGACAGGGTCAGTCTCAGCATTTTTCTAGCAGGTAGGTCAAATAAAGATCTTTGCTAATTACTTTTTAAAACCTTTTTTTACTTTCCTTCATTTTATCTTTCTTTCTCTCTCTTTTCCTTCCTTCTTCCCTTCCTTCCTTCCTCTCTTCCTCCCTTCCTCCCCTTCCTCCCCTTCCTTCCTTTCTTTCGTTCTTCCTTCATTTGTAAAGCGAGCATTCTCAAACTTGTATGAAACTGGTCCATTTCTTATTGCAGACTTTATCAAAAGTTAGTGCTCAAGAGTGTAGCTTCACAGAAAAAGCGACATTTATAGACACAGAAAACTCTGGGAAAATTCAGTTAAAATTAACATGTTTTACCTGCTATTATAGGGAAGCCACTAACCCCTATCCTGAAATTAGTTTGCAAGGAATAGAAACTGAACTGCATACTGAACTTAACATTATTGTCCACATCAAGATTTTTTTTCAGAGACCTGTTTTAGATTTTAATTAGTTTAGTTTAGACTGTAGATTTAATTTTAGATTTTTAAAATTAAATATTACACCTGTTGGAGTTTTGTTGAAATTCTACTAGTGGTAAGTACAAACCTTGGGATTCAGCTGTGATGCAGTTCTACGTATTTTGCCTAAAACTGGTCATTGTATCAAAAGTGTCTTTCAACTTGAAGTTTTACAGTCAACTGAAAATCTGTAGTCTCTGTGACAGCACAATGTGAGAAGAAGAGATTAAAGGGCATGTTTTACAGATATGCATGAGGTTTGCACGAGATGTGGTAGCAGACCACATTGTATATTATGGCCCTGCTGACATGTGAGACATTAAGAAAGCAGGAGATATATCTTTCAGCAGTATACAACACCACTGATTAGAATGAGAGAAAATAATATAACGTTTTGTTAGCAGAAGTTGGTGGGTTTACTCAGAAAAAGAAAATGAAGAAATAGTGACATTTTTAACAAATCAAGGTAATACAAATACTAGGGTCAGTATTGAAATCTGGCCCATAATCCATTGTTTTTAACAATTAAAATGGTGGGCTAAATTCTCTGATAAAGAATGGTCACAAGGCTAATAAATGTGTCTTTTTACTTGCTAATGAGAATTTGATATTATATTTTCACATTTACAACCACCTCTAGCTAGGAACAGATATATTAATATTTATGATGGTAGATATTAAAAATAAATCTAAATATTGGAGATTCTTTGAAAGTTTTGGACTGCTGAAAAGAGCTGACAACAGGGAAACAAATACAAAGCAAAATACAAATCCCCAAAACACAGAAAAGAAGCTTGAGCCCATTCCTATAGTACTGGAAACATTTAATACTATTGATGTTCCTGGGATCTCATTTTAATGATGCTGTATGAACTACATGGGTAGTGTAGTTGAAAGAAGAGTCCACTATCTAAGTGGCAAATCTTAAATAACTGTTTCATGTTTAAACATTTTTTTAGAAATTATTAAAAATAAAATACCCCTTGTTGAGAGGTCATAGATTATATACAACACACATCAGTTCTACACTGTTTGCTTGCTGACCACAAGAAAATGCCATCAACCCCAAAACAGTCAAAATTTCCTATCACTCAAAATACCCTTTCTCTGTTCTTCTCTGACACGCATTCTAAAAACTGCAGTAAAAGCTCAGTTCAGTACATTTATTTAACAGATGTTCCCTAATGAGTCTCAGGGACTATTAGTTTCTATCACAGACAGTTTAACTCAGTTTGCTTTTGATACTGAAAGGCCAGGAATCTTCTGTAGTAAGAGCTCAGCAATTGAAAGGTGTGAAACATAAGTCCTCTTTCGTCTCTAGAATGGAATCCTTAAATTCACTATCTGTTCAAGTAATTTAGATATTTATAATATTCTTCTAGCAACTTCAAGCATTTCAATACAATAGCCTTTGTTTTGGTCCTATTTACATTAAGAACAATTGCTGTAATTCCATTGTCTATGTATTGGTTTGTTTGGAGTTGCATAAAAGGCTCAGTTGTCTGAGCTTTAACGTGTGAGTATTATTGTCTGCCTTCTTCCTTTTGACATCTCTGCTATTTATAGCTCAGTAATAGAGGAAAATACTGCTGCAATGCAAAGCCATCAAATCAAATTAAATTGTATTTAGTGCACATAGTCAAACCTTGTTCAAGAAACAGCACAGTAAGTATGGAAATGTAGGCACCACATATGAGGGTTTCTTTGCCTTTTGGCCATGTCTCCTATTTACTGCTACACAGCAGCTCAATTTCACTAGAACAGAACACCTGCAGCACTTTTAGCTTCTGGCCAGGTCAGAAGGCTGGGTCAAGTGCTTAAGCACGGGAAACAAGTCTGAATCATGCTGGGCTGAGGTGTGCCTAAATCTACCCAAGTGGTTTGGCAGGATATTATATGAAAAGCGAGCATCTCTACTTTCTCTTTGTTAAATCAAAGAGAGTTAAATTATTGCCTTTTTCTTGGTTTGCTTTTGGCATCTCAGTGAAGTCTGTAAATGCAGAGTGGTTTTAGAGTATTACTTGTCAGCTGTGTCCCTCAGGACATTAAGATCTTGTCAACCTATTTTCTAATTCTAGTGGGTCTTGTTTCAAGAGTAAATAATCTGACTACTCTGATAGGGGAAGTTAGACCTACTGCTACAAAAACTCTGGAGAAAAAATTCAGATAAAAAAGGGATGAACCTACTGAATTGAGGTAGACAGTTACCAGGTGTCTTCAGTCACAAAAGCCGGATCGAAGCAGTTAGATATAACCAAATTTTTTCTTTCAGTCTGACATAAATTAAAGACACAATCAACAGTGCAAAACACCATCAATAATCCATTAAGACTGGATTATCATAATATGTGGGCATTATACTTATTTTATTTCAGCCCTACTGGGACCCTTCTGAAGCTACAGTCAGGGCTTTTATGTGTAACAACATTTTAAGAGCTTAGTCCGTAACACCTTCATGGTATTTTTAATGTTAAATTTAAGAGAAAGCTGAGTGACATCTCAAAAGTCAAACACAGTTACAGCAACTAAATAATTAAAAATTCATGCATAATTATCACAAACAGTTGTCACTAAACTTAACTCCATGGGACTGCCTTGATCAATGTCACCTGAAGCTCTACACTTTGAATGCTGTTTTTAGCTGCTCTTTTGAAGTTGCATAACTGGATAAATAGTTATAGTCACTTGAGTTATCGTTCAGTTCTTTAAAGGTGCCCCATAATTAAATAATTGCCACTCTAAATGTTTTTAAATGGCTATTTTTGAAATTATTTATTTTTAGCTTTGGCAGCAGAGTTCATTAGCATAATATGAGAACTTCTCAAGTTTTAATTAATTCATCATTGTGACATGTCTATAAGATAGTGTCCTTGCTTGACATACCATGAAGATGAGGCTAAATTTTCACTGTTTGCCTATTGCGACCAATATGAAAGAAGCAGAAAAACATCTAGAATTTATACAATCAATACTTTTGAACAACTGGAAATTAAAATCTTACAAGTATCTCAGTTTATTGCTATTAATAGTTTCTGTACTTAAAATATCTTAGTTTATTTGTTGTTGTGGGGTTTTGTCTTTGCTTTTTTTTTTTTTTAAATTCTGCAAGCCTTATGCTAATCAATGTTTTCTTTTTGCACACACAGGGTAACATTTTATTGTATTTAAGAGACTTCTTTTACTATTTTATTAAGACTATAACACACATTACTTTAAATTAGAGGTATAAAAATGCTTTAGGGCAAATAATATTATTTCTTATTGCATCCTGTATATTACATTATGGGTTTGACTTTGGTACGGTCAAGTAATTTTGAAAATTGTTATAAGTCACTGCTATGCAATTTTACAATCTTTCTTATCACATTAAGCAGTTGTGTTTCTACTGTGGAAGAGTTTTCCATAAAACTATAGTTAACCCCACAAAAAAAAAATAAAATAGCCAGATGGCTGTTTTTCTGTATACTAATTTTGATTTATAGCAAATAGGACTTAATAATCATTAATTCCAATTACAACTGAAAAGTTAACACATTGAACACATTTTGTAGAGTGTTAATCATTAATTCAAGTCACACACTAAGTGCTGACTTATCAAATTACATCATGCCAGAAGCAAAACTGAACTTGATTGTGAAAATAATATTAATCTTTCAAGACATAAAGGTTTAAAAATGTAAAGTCTAAACAATCCTGCAGTTTGGCTCTATCTGGTCAAAGCAAGAGAAATGTGACTGTCAATACTACAATATCCAATAAATAAAAGCAGAATAATATCTCTTAGCTACCACTCACTAACAGCAAAACCCACAAACAAGTTACTCCATGGCTATTTTTTTGTCTTCTTCTAGAGAATGTTACTGAACTTGCACTAGAACACCAGTCCTAAAGCTTATTTAAGTGTCTTAGGTATAACAAAAAGGTCTGAAATCGTCTAAGGTTTTTGATGGACACTAATTAGATAATATACTGTTAAAAAACTGGTATTTTAGATGCTTAGAACAATATTTTTTCTGTGTTTTAAGCTATGTGTGTGTATGTGTGTGTGTGTATATATATATATATATGTATATATATATATATATGTATAAATTCTTGGAATAGAATATGTTTAGATATTTTTTCCTCAAAATGCAGTAATTAGTAGAAATTGAGTAATCCTTCTTTTTTATAATTTCCCTATGAGATATAGGTCTTCCTAGCCTAAGAGCTTGCCACACTAGAATCACAGAATCATGGCACACTAAGGTTGGGAAAGATCTCCAAGATCATCTAGTCCAACCTCTGATGGACTGTCAAATTTGTCGATTACATCACTGCACTAAGTCTCCTCTTGAACACCTCCAGGGATGGTGACTCCACCATCCCTCTGTGATGTTTTTTCCAATGTCTGAAAACCACCTAAGTGAAGAAATTCCTTTTGATATTCTACCTAGACCTTCCCCAGTGCAGCTTGAGGCTATGTCTTTTTGTCCTGCCTCTGGTTGCCTGACAAAAGAAGCCAAACCCCACCTCTTCTCAACCTGTTCTCAGATAGTTGCAGAGAATGATAAGGTCTCCTTCCAGCATGCTTTTCCCTCTCTGCTAAATAATGTCCCAGCTTTTAAAGAAAAAAAGAAAACTTGCTATCCAAATGCCTTCTCTGCTTACAGTTGTTTTCTTTGAGTGTGTTAGATGCTGGTTTAAGCCCCTTGTTTCTGAGCTGGATGTTGAATAAAAGTCTTCTTCTTCCTGACAGATAATCTATTTTGGAAAAAAAAAAAAGGATATAACTTTGAATTAGACTTCTGAGATACAGAAGTATAACTCTTAGACACCCAAGATATCTCACAGAGGAGGTTAATGAGGAGGTTTTTATAATCTTTGGCCAACATTCTGCTGAAATGGAACAGTGAATAATAAATCCTGTCCTGCGTAGCTACTGCCTCATTCTACAGAAAAATACTAAATCTAATAGTCATCCTCATTTTGATTATGAAAGTAAAGGATATGCATTCAGAACATGACATGATATAGCATCATACAGCATAAAAATATCTACACTTCTAAGATGGGACTCTATCCTTCTTGTCTATAATTGGTTGTCTGTAATATTCTTCCTGGTATTATTGATCAAGTTCAGCTTGCACTATTGAAAGACTAAGGTAATATCACTGTGTTCCAAAGTTTCCTCTACATTCCAGCAGTGTATTACTAGATCTGATGCACCAGATGGAGAGAAATATACTGCCTTTTTTTTTTTTTTTTTTTTTTTCTCTTTATGCTTGTTATTGTGCCTTAGATCATCTAACACATTTATGCCTTGTTTTAAATGTAGGATTTCAAAGTCACTTTTGATCTTGGTGGGGTGTTATTTAGCCACAGGGAGCAAAACACCTAAAAACCCAGTTTATAGATCCTTGTAGATCCTTGATAGGCTATTAGTCAGCATCAAATGTCTAAAGTAGTGAGATTACCATTTTGGGTTTTTATGTTTCTAAAGTCTTTAAAGTTTTGGGCTTTTAATATCAGACAGGAATAACAGATGCATAGGTGAATAGATAGTGCTCCAAAGCAATAGGCATTTAATACCCATTGCTGGTCTACTTTTTTACTTACAGCATGAGTCTTCCTTTAATAAACAGGCAGATCTAAAGCAGTTTCAGCTTATGGGTAACAGATAAACAAACAAACAAACAAACAAGAATAATGACCTAAATGACCTATTTTTGGTTTTATGTTCCAGAAGGATATTATTGTCTAAAAGCTTTGCTTTGCACACTGATATCCAGTGTAAAGAACATGTATAAATATGAACTGTCATTATGAGGTAAGACATTAGACTTCTTTCATCTTACCACACAGTTAGTTTTGAGTCTAGATTGTTCACACTGCCTGTAGAGCTGTGTTTAAATCTGCATGGGTCCTGTCCTGTTCATCTATATTTTCCTGTTTGTCTTTTTAAAATCAATCAAGTCAATCTCAAGCTTTCAGTCAGCGCTTCAGTAAGCAATTAGAAGATAGCAGACTTATACTTCAAGCTCCAAAGTCCCAACTCTTCCCAAAGACTCATGCAACATGTCTTTTATGTGGTTGTCATAACTTTGAATAAACAACATTTTTTTCATTGTTTTTTTTTCCAAAAAAAGAACAAATCAACCCAAGAAGTAAAGATTAATTCTTAAAACTCAATTTGCAAATTACAACAGCTTTAATGGGAGAGTCGTTCCATGTTTATTTGTTGCAGCTACATTTGCCCAGCAAGAATATGTCTAATGACTACTTGAGCTAGCATTCAAAACAGGTAAAAAATATTAAAAAAAAGTTGCAGAGGACCATAATTTTAAAATGTATACTCTTTATAGTGATACATGAAGTGGTTTATAATGAGATAAGCAGATTTTAGGTATATTCTCAGATTTTCCCAATCAGACCAGAAGGCTTTTCTCAGAAAGTGTATTGAAAAAACAATCATATATCTATATCTGTATCTATATCTATATCTATATCTATATCTATATCTATATCTATATCATCATCTATACCTATATCTATATCATCTATATCTATATCTATATCTATATCTATATCTATATCTATATATAATATTTAAATTGATTGCAGGGACCTGGAATAAGTTAATCAATTTTTTAACAATAAGCATGTAAAATACAAATATAAAACCTTAAGGTAATCCATGGGTTTTATTTCCTAACCATTTAAAATATGGTGAACTCTTTACTTTCATTCTTTCCCTTTGATTTTGTTTTTGGGTTTTGAATTTTAACCCGTTCCTTTTTATGAATATATTTGTAAATAGCTGAAATTATCAGCTGCAAATAATAGAGAGAGCCACCCAAAAAATCCTTCAGCTTTGTGATAGATATTTATCCCTTCAAAATATTGCTAAAAAAAAAAATAAAATAAAATAAACAAACAAATTTCCCAAACAAAAATCACAAAAACCAAGCACATTAAACTGGACATATATCAAGTCCAAACCTGTTCTAGGGTCAGTGAAAGAGATACAACTGTTTCTAATGGGTTTCTGGTTTAGGTGTCATAAATGTAATATCTGAGGTTTCAGAATTCTTAATAGTTTTCATATATTGATGACATTGTAACTGGGTTGATTGATCAGTTTCAGTTGTTGATTGAATTGCTCAATGCTTATTTCTGTGCCTAAAAAACCACTAACATTCCGTTCAAGTTAGTCAACTGTGTTTCCTCCCATCACAGTTATGAAAAAAAGCAAAAATAATTCTGCTTTAGCCTGGAGTCATCTATTATGTCTTTTTATGTGTCACAATTCACAGGTTTCTGTTTCCATAAGTAAAACAGTAAAAGATAACTGATTTCAGTGCTCACATTGTACACTGACCTGCAAGTTTCACTACCAAACAACTTATTAAACGCAAAGGTCAAAACTTAAAGAAGAATTAATTTTTTTGCCTTTGCTTTCAGAATTACCTTTTGCCTCATCACATGTTTTCATATTTTATTTTTCTAGACAAAAGAGCAGATATTTCTGAAAGTTAAAGCTTTGCATATCTTCTCGGGTAAACTAATGTTAACTCTACTGCTTTGATACCATTTTTCTTGATTTAGAGTAGCAACTGCAAAGAGAATCAGGTCTTATGCTTTTATATTGCTTTAATATCAAAGACATTTTCTGTCCCTCATGTTATATTTTTACACTTTCTCACACTGCTGTCTTTTTCAGGATATTATTCCACAAACTGCCTCTCACAGTATGTTGCTGAGCTGGACAAAGATATTTTCATCACCATGTCTACACCTAATATCCTAAAGTCATAGGAGATTGAAAGGAAAGTTGTGAAATAATTGCTGTGACCTATTTACTGCAGCCTCCTAGTTTCTGCTGTACTCCTGCAGCAGTGCTGTCTCTAGGGTGAAATAACGAAAAAGAAATGGACTCATTACAGTGAGAAGACTAAAAACCACAAAAGCCATTCATTCACTGAAGTATGGGAATTAGTAGTATTATAACATGTGAAGTAGTGAAGCCTCTATATTAATACAGAAACAGGCATTTATGTTTTAACTACAGCATGTTAACTTTCTGCCATCTCTTTAGATATATTCCCCTTTTCTTTAAATTGCTTCTTTCTTTAACATGCATGTCCCAATGGGGATATAGTTAAGCCCATAATCTTGTACAGCAGTTCTCATGTTGGTTAAGCAATACCACTTACAAACCTAATAAATGGATAATGAAAGAGACCAATGGGCACATATTTTCAAAATTAATTGTTTTAAATATTGATGTATTTTACAGAATTTTGAATGCAACATATGACAGTGCTTTCATGATAACTTGAGCTGGCTGTTATCACTGAAAAATATTATGCCTCTAATTACTTAGATAAACAAAGAGTAAATGAGTGAATGTCCTTAGCATAAGAGCTTATAATCAAGAAAGGAAGAAGCAAATTCAAAATGCCTCTTATTTTCCAGGACACAGTGTAATTCAGTTATTTTTTATTCCATAGGAATGCCTGCCTTCAGTTACCCTTGTCTGGAAAGTTAAAAAACAGACATAGGCTTTATAGAGAACTTAGACATGAGCAGGGTGCTGTGAGTGGAAATCAATATAGATACAATATGGAACAAGGCACACAATGGTACTTTGGCAGAGGTCATCTGTAGACTGGCAAATCAGACAAGCAACGGGATGACCAGATTCTCTAGCATTTATTTCTAACAAGAGCGATGAAATTGTTTTCTGAGCAGTGAAAAAGGTGCAGCTTGATTTCCTACAGCTTGCTGAACTATGCTTCAATGACAGAACAAATTCAGATCCCCTGACATACGTCCTCTATCTGTATTTTCCCTTGAATTAACTCCCACAGTTCCCTACATTTTTTCTCTCCAACCTTGCACATGCTTCCCAGGATCACTCAGACTCACTCATTCACTCATAATTATCTGTTACATAAGAAGGGGTGCATCTTGATCCATTTGTTACTTTTTGGCTGCGTACAGGGTAAAGAGAGAAGAAAATTTATGAGCTTAAGCCTTCCTCAAACTACAAATATAAAGGCCAGGCTTTCCTTTCCAGCCACCCAGCTGATGAAACACAAAGAAATAGTCTTTGAGTGTTTCACTCTTCTCAAATGTTACAGAAATTATCAATCATATTTAAAATAAAATTGTGAAACAGAAGATAAACAGATGGAAAGATAAATAATCAAAGCTTCATTTAATTAAGGATTAAAAAAAACCCCAACTTTCTTTTACCTAATATTAAGGAAGCCAGTAAATACAAGAAGTCTCATTTTTGTGCCTTGTGAAATGTCATTACAAGTGATACACAATTATTAACATTTTAAATAAACCAGTTACCTGAACTAATTTTATTTAAGATCAAGTAAAACCTCATAATTGCATATGTATGAATATATATCCTTTGTCTTCTCTTGTTGTGTGAAGAAAGCATGGTTTTAAATGTGGATATCTCTATATTTATTTAAAAGAAAGTCCTCCAAAATCTGTAGAATTATGAAACATTATATATGTTAGTCATCTAGAAACATCTCTGTGGTGTCACTTGCACCACCTTTCCATAAAAAGAAAGCAGTTTCTATAAAAAGAAAGTAGACCTATTGATTTATGTCAATTAATAGATCATAATGTGATACTGTAACTAAAACAGCAAAGAAAATTATTGGATTAAAAATGTAAAACTGTCAGGTAGATGTAGAAAGAAGATCCCTTATCTACACATATTTATATGGAAATTACTAGCCTAATACTGATAACATTTCTAGAGCATCTGTTTGCTTAACAGCTCACTGCTTTTTTTTTTAATGTATCAAATATTTGATCTATATTTGATACATATTTGATGCATAAAATCAACTAAACAAAAAGACTTATATTGTGTGTGTTTAAAATGTCAATAACCACAAAAGACACAAGTTAGTCTGATTGTGGAGAAACAATAATGTCCACAGAGAGTAAAATCATCACATTAAACAAAATTTGACAATCACTTCTTTGCAAGAAGATAATTTGTTTGCACATATAGTTTGTTAATCTAAGACAAGAATATACTCAAGCAAGTATTAATGTGAAAGGAGATTACAGTCAAAGGAGATTATAGTCATGGAATCACCTGTGGGCATTTATGTGATTATGCAAAGATTTTTCTGTTAGTGTCAGAGGACTCTTAAAGGAAAGCTACATATAAGGACGCACTTATAGATCCTTTTCTGGAGGGTTGCCCCAAAAATGGGATGGCAGGGGAGCAGTGAAGAAAATTTTTCATTAAATGAAAAATACAGCTGAGCCAAAATAGTTTCCTGTTTTATGATCTTCAAGTACTTCAGTCTTATATCCAATATTAGAAAGAAAAATTCCTTTAAGCAACTGTCTTGTTATGTGCTGTAGTTTTTCCCTCCTGCGAATGAGGCAGAATGGCAGACTAGAATAGAAGCAGAAGCACAGAAATGCCAGAAAAGCCTGATTAAATGATATGTACAATCCTATGTGAGGTTTCTGCATGGAGATCATTAGTGGTAAAATGTGTTTTAAAATTTTTGATTTATTTTAATGATCAACATAGATGCTCTGTCTGGGTATACTAATGGTTCTTCAATTTAGAAGAAGCAAACAAGCAAACAAAACCTTCAGAAGTTACAGCTGAAACTATCTCTTCACAGCTCAGACATTACTTACACAGTTCACTGCTTTATTGTTCTCATCAACTATGATATGTCTGTAATATTTTCAGTTAATTTCTTTGCTGGATATTGAAGTAGAAAAGTGCAACAGTAAACTTGCATATGATAAAAAAGCAGAGGCTATAAAGGCACTGGCTATAAAACATGACATTAAGTGTCTTTTACATTGCTGTGTGCTCAGCAAAAGTCAGTCTGTAGCAAATGTTTCTAGAGTTATAGCATGAAAAATTTGGTTCATTGAGTTTAAGAGCGAAAAACAGAACACTTCTCTGAATGACAACTGGATAGAAACTAGTAGATGGTTCTCATTGGTTGTAAAGAGATCAAACACAGTGTTCCAAATCAAGAGCAGTATACTGACTTGAATAATTGAAGTGTTACTACCATTTAAAAGGGCAAAATTCTGAATAAGGTTTCATTAGATAAGAGGCAGCTTGATCTGTGCTTATTTGCATAAAAAGTAATTTTAGTGGCTGTGAAGTTTTATTGGACTCTGCTGATTTAAATACATTGACAGTAAAGAAACATTTGCTGAATGCTGCTGAGATACAGACTTACAATGCAGTGGATGCTCAAGATCTTAAGAAAATGAAAGGTAAGCACCTGAGAGAATCTGAATAATTTACACAACTTAATGGTGTTGGTCATAACTACACTAAAGATGAAAATTTATGAACAATCTATTCATCAATTATACCCATTCTCTAAAGTGATAAAATATGATGTAACTGTGTTACAGCCTCACAATGCCATGTTGTACTACCACTGCTAATCACAAAACCATTCTGCAGCTGTGGGTCAGGCAAGAGGCAAAAGTAATGTGAGATGTGATATCAGTTTTGTGCTATTGAGGTACTTCTCAAATTGTTTCTAAATGCATTTGTTTAAATGAAAACCAGAGGTTTGACTCTTGTTGCAGGCAACTTCCTATGTGTACGCTTGTAATGACACAAGGATGACTACACAGTGCAAAATGGGCTATGCTGGCCAAAGTACAATTATCAGATATCAGATAGCAAGTCCATGATATGCAAAAGCACTGTCATCTTAAAGGATTGTGTGCAGAATCCTGAACTTAACTTGAGTATTATTGCCTGTGAAATCACAGTCTTGTATGGCAAAGGTTTTTTGTGAATACCCAAACTAAGAGCAGGATGGACGGAGTGGGATTGAGTGTACCACCAGATGACACAAGTTGAATGGTACTGTTGATAACCTGAGAGATGTGGTGTCTTCCAGAGGGACTTGGACAATCTCAAGAATTGGGCCCATGGCAACTTTATGAAATTCAAAGGGGCCAAGGGCACCTGGGGTGAGCTAACTCCTGTTCTCAATATGGGATGTGGATTGAACAGATTGAGAGAAATGCTGAGCGGAAATATTTGGGAGAAACAGCCAATGAAAAACTGTTTGTGGGCCAATGATGTGCACTTGCAACCTGGAAAAACCTGGGCTGAGTCAAAAGAAGCATGGCCATAAGGCTCAGAGAGATGATTCTTGCCCTACTATGATCATCTGAGACCCTCCCTGGAATTCTCCATCCAGATCTGGTGCTTCCAGCACAAGAAGAACATGGACCTACTCAAGTGCATCCAGAAGTGGACTGTGAGGATGATCAGAGGGCTGGAACACATCTCTTATGAAGACAGGCTGAGAGGGTAGTTCAGACTGAAGAAGAGAAAACTATAGAGAGCTTCAAACAGCATTCCAGTGTCTAAATGGAATCTAAAAGAAAGCCAGAGAGGGATCTTTTACAGAAGTAATGGATTTAGACTAGAAAAGGATAAATTCAGACTAGAAAGAAGAAAAGAAGTTTTTTGCACTGAGGATGGTAAAATACTGGAACAGATTGCCTAGAGAGGTGGGAGATGTCCCATCCCTGGAAACCTTCAAGGTCTTGGACAGATGCCTAAGCAACCTGCATTAGAAAATATTCTTGATTGTTGCAGAGGGGTTGGACTAGTGTACCCTCCAACCAAAAGTATTGTTTCTATGATTCCATGCGACAGTCCCTCATAGGAAAATGACATTTTTGTGGTGAATGGTAGCTAATGTGTACATATATATATATATATGTGCACATCTATAAACAATGTTCCCTCTAGGTCAAAGAAGTGAGACAGATTATCTTCAATTTTCTATCCTATAGCAAGTTTCTAAGAAAAATAAGATTAATTGCTTCTGGAAGATGTTATCTACCTTTATTTGGTAATTTAGACTAGAAGGCTGACATCCAGACAGTCTAGAGTAGAAAATATGAATACCATCCTTCATTTTTAAGCACCCCATGTGTGCTTTCTCCTTTCACAGGTGCCCAGTGCCATTTGTGATTCTCTAAGCCTTGGTCTCAAGATCCCATACGATACTATGCAGCCCTGAACAGGTGGCGCAAATACCACAGGTTCCCACATCGTACTGAGTGACTATTCCTGGTTAGCTGGAAGGATCTTTTAAGGCTCAGTGAGATGCATGTAGGGAACAACACAGAAGTTCTACATTCCAAATATTTAATTCCCAGTTTCCACTCCTATGCCACATAACAGCAAGGTCCCAAGATCTGTGTCTGTATGTTTTCATAGTTTTCATTGACTTCACAGGAATTTGTAAGGATATGAGACCAGAGTTTGTGGATTCCTTTTAAATATTTTCTTTTCTATTTTCATTTCAGTAAGAATTTAGGGTGTTGGATCTATAGCTATAGCTTAAATTTTTGTTTAGCTTGTTTTTTTGTTTTTTTGTTTTTTTTTTTAAGTAAACCCTTTTTTCCTATTCTCTACTGCCTATATCTCCCTTCTGATGCTAAAATAATCTGTTTTTTCATTGTAGACAGACATCTATATTTATCTAAAAGAACAGTTAGGCTTTCCAGCAAATTTTCATGAAATCTGTGTATCTTCAATAGCCTTTTGTTTGCTTTACAGCATTATCCATGCAGGGATCTGAGTCACGGCTGACCTGTGGTGCTTTCAGGTCCTTGAGGAGCAGCATGCCCATGGTGAGCGTGAACTCCTCAGACAGGGCCTTGCATGAAGATCTGGGGTTGCATCTCTCCCCACACACTCTCCTTTGTCTCCTCCTTGGGGCTCAGTGGGGGAGGACTGGGTGTAGGGGGCAGAACCTCCAAAATGCCTGGGCCTCTATGGCAAAAAGTCAGATTTCTTGGGCTGAAATTTCTGCTACACACTTAGTATTTCATGCGGTAAACAGATATGACAGAAACAGAGGAGAAGGCTGTACAGTGATGCAAAAAGAAGGCTTCAGAAATATGCAGGAGTGGTATATTGAGAATTTTAAATTATTCATCAGTGCCAACACACTTGACTGCCCTACTAAAATGCACAGGAATGTATGATGAAAAGAAACATCAAACCTGAACAGGAATGAGCAAATAACAAATCTAAGAAGCAAGTTTTCATACAATTTTGCAGGTAATTCTGGCACAAATTCCTGAAGCAGAAAAATTACTGCTGAATGAAATAATAATAAAAAAAAAGAGTAAGGGACATGCAATTGTTAAGAAATAACACCTTCATGTGCACTAACAGTGAAATTAAATTGGATGTTATCTCAGAAGTGTTCACTAGATACCTGATTGACTGACTGACTGCAAGATATTCATAGTAGATATTTGTTTTCCCTTTCTTTACTGAGATTTTTGGGGTTTTTTTCAGTGATTACCTCAATTTTCTAAAAAAAAAATCATGCCTGCCTAACAGTGAGTTGATGGGAGCTAAAAACTAATGAGAATATTTTATCAAAATTTTTAATGAACTAGAAACAATCTGTCACACTGTTGAGCCTCTTGCTTCTATAGATTTCAGTTGAAAGGATAAAAATCTTCAAAGACTGGGGTAACCTGAAACAGATACTATGTTTAGTTGGACTATAAGATAGCAAACCCACAAAACCTCCATCCTTTCCCACCCAAAACTACTTTTTGCACAATATGTGGGCATACCTTTACATTTTCCCCAACTTTCCCACTAAATCACATGAGATTGTTCTTGGAGGCAAGCTTTGAGCAACTCATTTAATTAGCACAACATACCTTTGGGTCTTCTTCAGAAGCTCCATTTAAACTAAATGGCCCCAACATACTGATTAATGAGCTACACTAGGTAGACAGAAAGGAATTAATTTTTCATTTGAGATCTTCCAGTAAGATGTCTAAATGAAAAGAAAGTATTTTATCTTATACAAAGCCATGATGATCTGGTACAACACTTAAGGCCATGGAGGACTCTTCCCTAACACAAGGCAACCCACTACCATAACAGATTGAGTTGGAAGTGACCTTTAAAAGTTATCTAGCTCTCCCCCCACCTTGCAATGAGCAGAGCCATTTGTACCTAGAATAGGTTGCTCAGGGCCCTGTCCAACCTGACCTTGAATGTTTCCAGGGATGGGGCTTCTATCACTTCTGTGGAAAACCTGATCCAGTGTTTCACCACCCTCATTATAAAAAAAATTATTCCACATATCTAGTTTGAAGACAATGATGATGCAGTTGGAGATTCCAAGAAATTTTAAGAGCATGTGTTAAATAACAGATGAACTGTAGTCAGTGGGAAATGTTATCATTCAACCACAAAAGTGGCATCAGGATTGACCTGGTCAAAAAACATGGCAAGCAAGGAACACTAAATCTATTTTAATAAATGGCATAATATAGTCAGATATAATTTTGTAAGCTGCAGCATGCTCTGGGGAGTGTGATGTGATGGCTGACTGTGCTGGGTATGCTCAAAAGTGTAGAAGAATTCGGTGTTGTGTAACATGAAGGGTTCTGTAAGAAGTGACTGATGATTTAGGAATGTGAGGAAAAGCGCGCAAAACAAGAAAACAAAAAAATAATTTCTTGGTTTTACATGATCAAATTATAACACTAAGGGTTTTAAGGGTTCAGAACTAGAGTAAAGCCTGGACTTCCCAAAGCCTTTGCATAACATCTGATTAAACCTCACTTAACCATGGATTTACTTATTTGTAGTAGATGTGGGACTGATCTGCTCTATCCCATATAGCTGCTAAGTCCCACCTTGGATATTACAGTGCACTTCATTTGTATCTTGAAATTATATGGCAAGCTTCAATAACTTCTTGTCCTGCTGCACAAATTCCTTTTCCCACTACCTTTAAGGATCCACTGGTGAATGAGCTCAAAGTATTCCCTCAGCCAGCCCTGTAGGTCACTGGCCATACTCTTCATTTGGTGTGCAGTCATGCTGTTCCTGCACAGAAGGTATGCTCAGCTGGTGCTGGCTGGAATTGCTTGAAGCAGTTGGAAGAGACTGCGAGAAAAAAGCAGACAAAAAAGACCGAAGCAGATGGAAGTTTCTGCTACTAAGCTATAGTAGTATTTCCAAGTGAGGAAAAGCAATACATCGGACTTTGATGGCTGTCAGTATTCTGCCTGCACAGTAGAAGGATGAACAGCTCAAGTGAAAATTAGACTCTCCATCCTGAAGTGGTTGCAGGGATGGATACTTCTCATGTATACCTCACCATAACTCAAATATCATGTAATGCTTTTCATCCACCCAGCCTATTGTAAATTCACTTTTACTTACACAGCTGAGAAACTTTGAGTTGGGTCCTGCGTAGGTGTTCATTCATATGTAGAAATAAGCTTTGTATTAGTGACATGATCTGACCTAGCTTTTAAATTTTCTGTTACTTTATTTATACCTCTTATAAAGTAACAGTGTGCTCAGAACGCACCACTATAACTGAAAAGAAAGACCTTGAATTTACCGTGGATACATTTGCGAAAATATTACCTTAGTGCATAATGAAAATCAAAAAAGAAACTGGACATTGGAAATTGCTAGGAAGAACATCATTATGCTATTTTATATATAAAAACATATATAATCCATTCACTCTTCTCTTTTTTTGGTCACATTATTTCAAAATATACAGAAACTAAGAAGGATGAGAAGAAGAGATGAAAATGCCAGCATTTTTCCAGTGAATTTATGGATACACAGCCTGTCAGCAACAACAACAGGAAAGCAGTTGTCATGGTGGCACTATGTACCTGCACAGCATCTGTGCAGGAAGTAATTGGATTGTATCCAATGATAGCTTGCTAAAATACAGAAGGTGCTTAAATATACTTTTGGTGAGTGTATTTGTAAATGTTAATGATATTTTTTGGTTCCTGTACATATTGTTTAGGACCACAGCTAATCTCCTATTTAAATTCTTGGCATAGCATCGCAAAACCTGATATTTGGGTTTGTGGTACAAGACATATAGACTGGCTGTACAGAACATGCTTCTTGTTTTGCCCTCAAAAGTAGGTATTAACCTTTATTCACACTCTAGTTTCCTCATTTTGTGTACAAATTCATATTCATTTAAAATGTGGATGCATAATCTTGGCATGACACAACTCCTTCCATTAAAAACAACCAGAAGTCTGCATCTGCAAACCATAATTGAAATTAATTTAATTTATATTTTTATTCTTATTCTGTCCAGCTTATTTAATCTTTTCTCAAAACGAACATTTAAAAAACTTACCTTGTATGCTTATTGCTTTATATTTTCCCAGGAAAAGAACCTGCAATCACTATGAACTTCTAATATTTTTTTCCCCTTATGAACTAACAGCAAAAGGTTCTAATTCATCTAAAGTGCTATTATAATTAGGGGCAATTCAGCCAATATAATTGTTGATTCTGAGGGCTGTTCTCCAATTGAGACGTAAATGTCTCTTGCCTGAAGAGCTGGATTGCTCTCAAGTCTTTACTGCCAGTACTGAGAGGGAGCTTGGCCCTCTTGCCTAAGTGTAGATTTCTAGTGATATTTGAGGTGTTTCAAGCTGTTTGAGATATCTACAGAAGTCAAAGGGGTATGATCCAGGGAGATCCTCATCCAACAAACTAGCACTCACAGGCCAGACAGGTTTCCCTGAGGCAACCCCCCTTTCATGGCGTTGTTTATATTTAGGTAACAGATTCTTCCCTTAGCTCTCCCCTGAACAGTAACAAAAACTTAGACACCTTTGTGCTCAAGTATCTTACACCTTAATAAAAAATTTTTAGTGCAGCTTGGGAGGCTGTAAGTTACTTTATATGACCTCCACCTGGTGCTCCAGCTGGCTGTGGGTCTGTTGTAGGTTCTGTGTCAAGTCTGCCATCCACATGCAGGTACTGTGGATTTCTTACTGTTCCTCGTATCGCACTAGATGCCTGGTTTGAGCTGGTGGAGAAATTAGTTTAGAAAATTAATATTCCATATAATAAAGTATTTAGTGCTGCACCTGCTTTGCACTGGGATATCACTAATGCTTTGAATGGAAGATTAGGAAAAAATCTTCTCTAAAAATTCACAGGCATAAAAAGATCTTTTTGCTCTACTCCAGCTTCAATTTTTTCTCTTGTAAGTAATTGTTTCACGACCTGATGACTGAGATTAATATATCTACTAAACTATAAAGTAAATTGAGACAAGAATTTTTTTTTTTTTTGTTTCTTATTTTCTTCCAGAAATTAAGTCTTTCCTGTATGCATTGTATCCTGATTATGCTGACTTTCATTTAGAGATGGTGATGGTCTGCTGAATACAGCTTTATTCAAATCCTACTGTTCTTGGAATTTTTCTTGCTTTTATACAGAAGAACAAATTTAAGTACATGTAAAATCTGCTGAAGCACCCACAACCCCCACCACCACCCACACATGACAGAAGTATATTTGAGAAAGCTATAGTTTAGTCAAGCTGCATAAATATTTTTATATTCTTTGCTGCCCATATAAAGCAGCAAAGGATTTCCTTTTCAGCCTTCAATTTTTTTTTTCTGGGTGCATAATTCTTGCTTCTCTTAACTAAACTGCCTCAGTATACAATACAGAGTGATTAGCATCTTAAAAGTTCATATTAATTCTCACATTTTTTGAGCACCCAGAAGCAGGAGTGAGGGGGCTTCCCCGACTTCCTGTAGAAAACATTTCATAGTCCATTTATTCTACTGAGGACAATGTTACATAAGAGCACCACTACCAAAGGCAATGGGATAATGAAGCAGCTACAATGCATGAATATGTTTTTGGATTTCTCAATGAGCCATTTAAATTGAAGGTAAATATTCCAGAATGTGCTTTTCACTTATTTATTTTAAGGTAAATTATTTATTTAGGTTACTAAAATAGGGATTGTATTTATTAGGCTTGGCCAGTAGGGCTCTCTCTTGCATTATATTTGAATTCAATCAGGCCATTTTAATTTTGTGTGCATAGTGTCCTTTTCTAGACAATTTTAACCCTGAAATGATAAAGCACTAGTCTTATTTATGGAACCTATTAGCAAGGAATTAGAATACCTTTGGATTCCAAGTTACAATAGAAAGATACTTCCAAGACGTTTTGCTTTTTAATTAATTGGATTCTTTTTTAGTGATTATGTGTATATGCAGTAAATTCCCGACACTTTTAGCTGCAATGACCTAGTCTCTTAGGTAATTTACATAGCAAAAGTTGTAAAATTTGAGTACTTGCCACTGAAATATCAAAATTTTAAAGTATACTTTCAAGATCTGATGCTTGTCCAGACCCATGTCTAGATAGACAGATACTATGGCTCTTGCTTGAATCTGCGTTGGGACAAGACTGAAGTACAGAATGTTCCTTCATGCCTTATGGTTCTTATGGAAAAAAAACTAAATCAGAGCTCCCAGTTTTGAACAGTGTAGTTTCAGGATTACACTCATAAAAAAATCAGACCTACTTTCCCTTAATGCCAAACCAGCCAGGCCCATGAACCAATCAATGGCCTTCCTGTCACAGGAGTCAGGATTCCCACAGAACAGTATTCACTGTACATATATACTGCCTTAGTAAGTTTGTTGGTTTTTTTTTTCCAAAACATAATATCATCACTGCCAAGATATTCCTGTGTATTTCTATGTGGTAATTTTATAATGATATTTGAAAATAGGTACCTTAAGAAAACATTGTACTTTTAAATGCATAAAGAAAAAGTTCCAATGTGAACAGGAAGATCTAGTGACTTAGTGGAAGATAGTTACCCCATTTACCTCAAATGCCTATTCAGGAGTTTTAAAAGTGCCGATCTCTCCTCATCAGATACAGATATACCTGGCTTAGACTAATGACCTATCTGTTTATGCAATAAAAAAATCATGTGAGAGGCTTCCAACTTCCTACAGAATTTCCCTTTTTATGTCCAGAAATTATGTATAGCCTTTAGAACCCAAATTCTTGTCATTTTCAGAAACGTCTCTGTGATGCAACTGCAAACACCCATGTGAGATAAAGGGAACATTGTAGAGAAGACTACAGAGTTCCAAGAGTACCTAACGCACTTCAGGACAAGTGCGTTGCTTGGCAGCTGCTAAGACTGACATAATTCTTTTGCAGGACTGGTATAATTTTAATAGTTGCTGTGACAGAAGCGGGGTTTTTTTGCAGGTCAGCTTTGTTGTTACTTTGAAAAACTATTTTCTTTGCATTTTATACTGATGCAGACATTCAGTATTTGTAATGATTTTCCCTAAGTTTTCTTAAAGATTATTTACTTTAAGAGGATCTGTTGTCTTTTTATGGGGCATGTGTATCTCAATGAGCACATAACCTTTAACTATTATGTTTATGCCAACAACATAGAAAGTTTTCAAGTCAGAACTTTAGAGGAGAGACTTTCAGGTATAGTTGTCCATTCATGTTCTAGAGTACAATTTTGTTCAAAACCCTAGAAAACCTTAGGACAGATTCCAGAATCCTGAACACCCAAGAAATGTTTTTGAATGTAGATGCATAAAGAAAGAATTCAAGCAATTAATTTTCAGAGTCTGATATTGCAGATTTACATATAACTAAATATGTTAACTCTACATAACAGCAACCAGTGATCCAAGATTCAGCTCATGTAATTTAGATAAATCATAAGTTATATTAGAGACCGACTCAGAACACAGAATAAGATCAATATCTGCTTGGTTTCTAGCTTTTTCCATTGACTGAAGACAGAATCAAGATGACTGCCTCTGAGGTTACTCAAGATAAAATAAATAAATCCTTTACTGAGTGACTCTACTGTAATATTTAAATATTGAATGGATGCAACAAAGTTTCTTTTAAATACTGTATGTAATAGAAAGAGAAAGGGTAAATTAAGATTGAACCAAGGTTTAAGTTAATTCTGAATCACTGGGCAGTCTGGAGATTATTAATTCTTTGCCTTTGCTTTTAATTTCCTGTTAAGGATTATATCTGCAACTCACAGCCAGAAATGATAAAATACTAATAGAAAGGGTTTTATTGCAGAATTTCTAGCTATGAATGGGACAAGACCAGAAATACTAGTATTTTGTTATTATTATTAATAAAGTGAAAGGAATAACAATCTTTTAATCTCACTTTTTTTCTAATAGAAAGAAAAATAAGTTCCAATAACCATGGACCTTTATTCAACCAATCCAAAATTGAGAACTTCCTACCTCATGGCCTTCTGTCATGGACTAGTGAACAAAAGCTTAATGACATTGACCAAAATGAGATTCCATGTAAATCACAAATTTTTATAGCACATCAGGCATCTCTAGCAGAAATAAGTGTTGAGAGCAGACATTTTATTTAGTTTTTGCCACTTTCCACATCAGTGCTGCACAGTGCCAGGATTCATTTATGATTCTTTTGTTCATTTTTCTGTTCCTTCACTTCTACCAAGGTCAACATGCTGTACTAGAGACAGTAACAACAAATCCCAACAGAAATCCCACATTAAATTTCATTTAAAAGTCAATCTTTATTATAAAATAACAAGGCCATTTCTAAAGGTTATTCTGTAAAAGTATGATTAGTATTTAAGCGAACACATGCATGAAGGTATACGTAATGAAATTGCAGAAGCAGCAAAAAAATATATAAACTGTCCTATTCTTATTTATTAGCATCAGTTATTCCTAGCATTTCATGACTGCAATTTTTTCTAGTAGAACCTCATACAAAATGGTTATAGGTTTATTTGAGTAAATCCATATGCATTCAGCAACAGTTTGCACTTGCAAGAGAATTTCAGGGTTGCTGGAAACAACAGGAAAGGAATTAGGATAACAGCAAGGTGAAGAACATCATTGTCAGCTTATCACCCTTTTGCTCTTTCTGTGTTAGAAAAAAAAAAAAAGTGGAGGAGAGTCTGGCATAGGTTCATAAATTTAATATGGAAATTCAGGACTACCTGAACTTCTGCCAGAAATGTTCACAGAGTCATGAGTGATATTCATGTTAGATATATTTTTGTAGAAATTAGGTAAATGAGCAATTAGCATGATCAACCATTCCACTTTAGCTTGACATCTGCTCACACCTTTAATAATATGCTTTCTACCACCAGGGATCCATATATTGATAGATTAGGGTTTTTTAAAGTGCTTTAAGTAAGTTATTTTTAAGTGATTTAAGTAAGAGGTATGCAATTACAGTGAAAACATTAAAAATAAAGAAACAACAATCAAAAAAACAAAATAGAAAATAATCTACACCAGTAAACACTGCATAGTTGTTCACTGATAAATTATATATAGATGGTATTGGACATGTAAAAAATGTGACTGAATTAGTAATTTTTTCTGCAGAACAGTAAAGTCACTACTATATATTAATGACTCTCCAGTTTATAACTTCTCAGATTGTTTTAACTTCACACATATATTCTTCCAGACCTATTTCTGTGGCAAACAGTTTCAGTTCTACCAAGATATTAAAAAGTATGTTTTAGAGATAAAGTTTATTTCAACTCTGACCATGGTCTGGCTCTGGCTTGTGACTAGCAATTCAAAGTTCAAAGCTGATACAAACTTAACACAGATCATCCTTCTCTCACAGTGAAAATTATCTAGAGTTTTCAGTTAATTGTCTTTTATTTTATGAGCATGGGCAGGCAGGTGTTTAGCTAACTCTGGAAAAGCAGGGATGCATAACATGTAACAGTTGCCTGGAAAGACAAATACCATCACTCCAAAGATCTTCCTTTATCTTCTTCTTTCTTTTTCTTCTTCCCTAGCTTTACATGCTGAGCACAATGCCATACAGTGTGAAATATCCCTTTGGACAGCTGGGAGTCAGCTGTCCCAGCTGTGTTGCCTCCCAGTTTCTTGTGCACCCCGGCCTCCTCTCTGGTGAGGCAGTATGAGACACAGAAAATGCCTTGTCTCTGTGTAAGTGCTGCTCAGCACTAAGAAAAACATCTTTGCATTATTAACACTGTTTTCAGCACAAATCCATAACATAGCCTTATCCTATCTGCTGTGAAAAAATTTAAATCTACCTATCCAGCCAAAACCAGCATTAACAGTAAAAAACAAAACTGAACTAAAACAGCTGTAGTAACTAGATACGGCAGAAAATTGGTTTGAGGAGGAATTAATACAATTGTCAGGAAATTGTGTTATATTTTCAGGAAACTTTGGGTATAGGGTTATAAAAGTCTACATGTGGAGAGAGGTAACAGGAGAAAACAAACAAACAAAACACACCAAGACCTAATCAAAATAAACAACAAAGAAACACCCCTCTCCTCCAGAGATCACAGCAATAGTCTATATAAATGACATAAAAACTAGATAGAATGGAGAAATGAGATTATCAATAAAAACGTAAACTGAAAGAATTTTGGTTTATTGTGGCATCAACTCTTCAAAGGTGTTTGAAGGACATTTCTTTATTGTTCTTCAACTAAAACATAAAACATTTATCTAAAACCATCTCTCTGTAAGATAACAATATTTTAAGCTTCTTTTATGTAAAGTTATGACCAAAAAATTCTTTGAGTAACAGTGGTGTGTTGACCTTGGCAGGCTTCCATACTGCTACCCAACCTCTTTCTTACCCTCTTTCCACAACAGGACACAAAGAGAAAATAAATGGGGAATCCTATGGGTCAAGATAGAGACAGTGAGATCACTTACCAATTACTGTAATATACAAAACAGTTGCCTTGGGGAAAATAAATTCAATTTATTGCCAAATAAAATAGAGCTGATAGTGAGAAAAAAAAAAAAATTTAACACTTTTCCCAAACCCACCCTTTTTCCTCCAGCTCAGTTTTATTCATTCACTCCTGAGTTCTCCACCTACCCTTAATTTGAGCAGCACAGGGGTGATGAGAAAGAGTGTTGTGGTCACTTCACAATATTTCAACTCTACCTCTCCTTCCTCCTAATGCTTTTTCCCTGCGCAAGTAGATGTCTTCTTTATCTGCAATTCCTTTAGGAAGTATCCAGCCACTTTGTTGTGGGAACCTCCATGGCCTGCAGTGTAGACATCCATGCTGATGTGGTGCCCTCTGTATAGAACCTCCTTCCCTTACTTCATCTCTCACCTTGATGTCTGAAGAGCTATTTCCTTCAGGTTGCATTTTGGTTTCTTTTTGTTTGTTTGAGTTTAAATTTTCCACTTACTTCGCCCTCCTGGGGCAGCATTTTACCTTGTCTCAAATGCATTTTCCCAGAGGCCACCACCATCTCAGCCAGTGGGTTCGGCTGTGTCCTAGGATAGGCTCATTGGAACCCACTGGAACTGCCTGTCCAGAATGGGACTGGGAGACTTGAAGTCGGGTGAGATAAATGTTATCCTTTACTAGTTTTCTCTAGAAAGTATTTCTGCTCTACATTCTTTTGGCTTTCTCTAGATAAAACATGAATCATGGCCACCCAATGTGGCCAAATTGATTAAAGGAAAGAAGAAAATAACCAAAAACTTTCAAAAAATACCAATCAGCAGTATGTAATTAGTGGGTATTTTCTGAAATATGGCTCTGTTATTGGGATGCAAAAAATAGCCAAGGTGTTGTTTTCCCTGCTCCCTTGAGAGCAGGATTGAGAGTGGTACTCATAAAGAATAAGAAACCTCTAATTACAACATTTTAAAAGTCCATTATGTCATACAAAAATGTTCTGGTTTATAAAATAAATTGTTTCCTTTCAAATACTGAAAGTGATTATTAGCCTCATCTAAAGTATCTTTTTAACTGAATCTGAAATGAACAGAAATTTTCAGTTTAACCAAAGTGAAGTAAGCTGGTTTTAGTATCTTGGTTTTCTTTTCTTTGTTTCTTTGTTTGTTTTAGTGCTTTTTTGTTTTGTTTTGTTTTGTTTTTAATGTAAACTAAGGAGCACCATAGCCCTTATTAAAAATAACATGGGATTTTGTGAGCAAGCTATAACTAAGGGAAAATATAGAAAACGGTGTTTTTTCTATTTCTGTAAAGGATGAAGTGCTTTGAATGAAATTCTTCACATTTGTGAGCAGCAAAGTAGTGAAAGAATTATCTGTATGATGAATGCACTTCATTTATTTCATCTGTCTGCAAGAGGAACCTGTGGGAGACAGAATGAAAAAATGATTGAAAATAAGGTCTGGGCCAATTTTACATTGAATCTTGATCAAATGTGACTTTTCCTTATATCTAAATTCACTGTGCATTTTGTGTGAGTTCTTCTGTCAAGCCTAACCGAGAGTCAATATTTGCAAAATGCAAAATATTTCAGTGATACTGAAAACGCACTAACAAATCCATGAACAAAACTTCAATGAAAAAATTTTACACACTTTCATAGAAACAGAGGATTTATTGGAGTTGATGACAGTTCTGAAAAAATTACTCTAGAAGGAATTCCAAATTTAACAGAGAGCACTGTATTTTTTTCATAGACTTTGTCATTGTAGGAAAATAATATTCTCTATTATATTAGCAAGATGATCAAATATGTATAGAAATTTCTCTTTTAAATTTTAGACTTTTCCTCAATTTATTTTTGAAAAGTAAGAGATACCTCAGTTCTTAATGAATGCTGATTCTGTATCAATTTCCTAGATTAGTTCACGACAGCATTTGGGTTTTTTTGTTTTGTTTTTGCTTTCACTTTTGTTTTGAGGGGGGCATTTTTTCCCTCCATATCTGTATATTTCCATGGATACTTCATTCATTGAAGTACTCTTTTTATGTCTGTTATTTTTGTTTTTTGTGGTTTTGGTTTTTTGTGGTGTTTTTTTATTTATTTTGTTTAGTTTAGTTTTGTTTTGTATTGTTTTGTTTTTCCTAATGCTTTAGTATTTGTTTTTGCAATGGAATTTTCTCAAAACACATCTCATTGATTCATTTAGGAATAGCACATTTTGCTATTCCATTATTTCATCCTTTTTAGAGGGAAGGAACAAGTTCTGCTGCAGTATGCCTCAGTAAGTCTTCCACAATCTATTAGGTTACAGGAAATAATAACATACTTGCCATTTCTTTAAGAAAATATTCTAATCCCAAAAGAATTCAGATCCTGATTACACGTACAATAAAGTAAATGAAAAAAAGAAAAAAAAAAGAAAGAAAATAAAAAGATGTGGACATATTTCCAGTACTGGTTCTTATGGCAAGCTCAAGAAACATTTCTCTGCTGTGTTTTATTATTTAAAAGCTTTTCTTCTGTAGCAGTATGTTAAAAGCCTTAATATCATCATGGTGTAATGCAATGATAATTTGATGTGATTGAACAATACTAATAGAACACAATAGTTAATAATGTGATGTGATGGACAGTCATAGTTGTTCACATGTTATGTTGATGGGCCAATCTAAAGAGCTAGTGTTTCAAAAGACATCATATCAGAAAACATAGACTGCATAGCTTCTCCTGAAACTCTAAGACATGATTATAATAACCAGCTTACTGCTTTGCACTTGCTGGAAGCTGTTTGCTATTTTCTGTGGGCTCAAACTAGTGCTGTTATGTCATCTTAAAGAATTTCAGATGAGATTGCATCAGAAAGAGAACTTTTACTCATAGAGGTTTTATACATTTATGCATCAACATAATGTGCAAAAAGCTATCTTCCAAAAACACATATTGCTTCAGAAATATAAAGAATTTTCATGAGAAGAAAATATTTTTGAACTTCTCAGTGCATAGCAAATCGTACAAATCCTTTTTTGCCCCTGTAACATGTCAATGCCTTTTATGTCAATGTTTGAATACTTTTTTATTTACTAAGCTTGAAGAATTATTTTATCATTCCAAAAGATTCCCCAAAATCAGTTAACTGAAGAGTTTGGTAGGAGTTTATATTAATCTTATTGAAGACAAAATATAAGTGATTAAAAAAAAAAAAGGAAGGAAATAAACACGGCTTTTTATCTTCTTTATATAAATAATGTCCTTCTTTATATCTTCTGTTACAGTATTAAATGGAATATCAGATATATAACTGTGTCTGGGTCTTCTTGCAATGCCTGAATATACTAGGCTATAATTATTTGTACAAATTATGATTATGTTTACAAATTTCCAACCTCTAATAGCAATCTTCTGCCATTATTACTTTTCTAAGACCTCCCAGTTTCTTATATTTCATATCAGTCAGTATTACAATAGGCTGGAGAGCAGTGGCTTGGAAAGGGCCCTGGTGGTCCTGTTTGGTGGCAAGTTGAACATGAGCCAGCAGTGCCCTGGCAGCCAGGAGGGCCAACCCTGTCCTGGGGGCACCAGGCACAGCATGGCCAGCTGGGCAAGGGAGGGGATTGTCCTACTCTGCTCTGCACTGGGGCAGCCTCACCTTGAGTGCTGGGGGCAGTTCTGGGTGCCAATATATATATATAACTATTAGTGTTCAAGGGAGGAGAACAAAGATGGTGAAGGACCTTGAAGGGAAGCTGACTGAGAAGTGGCTGAGGCCATTGGGTCTGTTCAGCCTGGAAGAGAGGAGGCTGAGGGGAAACCTCATTGCAGTTACAACTTCCTTGTGGGGGGAAGAGGAGGGGCAGACACTGATCTCGGCAGACACTTATCTCTTCTCTGTGGTGACAGGACAGGACCTGTGGAAATAGCCTTATGCTGTGTCAGGGGAGGTTTAGGTTGGATAATAGGAAAAGATTTTTCACTCAGAGGGTGTTTGCGGACTGGAACAGGCTCCCCAAGGCAGTGGTCAGAGCACAAAATCTGTCAGAGCTCAAGAAGAATTTGAACAATGCTTTCAGGCACATGGTGTGATTCTTGGGGATGTTGATATGCATGGTCAGGAGCTGGACTTTGATTATGTTTATGGGTTCCTTCTGATTCAGAACCTTTTCTGATTTTCTTAAATTCAATGACAAAAAGAAATATGAAAAATAAAACTAACATGGAAGCTGATATTTGCATATATGAACCTAATAAAAATTTAAAAAAAATTTTTTAACGGAAAATTAGGAATATAACCACCAGTTTTCTAGAATGAGTAAAAAATCTACGGCAAAAAAAATTCTATTCTTTTTTGGCTTTATTGTCTTAGAATAAAGAAATTAATACTATTGGAGCATATTTTTTTATCTTTTATTCACATTTTAACACATATTACTTGTGTCATATGCTGACTGGTGAGAAAAGACTGTAATCTTTACAGAAGCTTTCTTTAACACTATAACCAAAGCTAGATTAATAGGAAAGTGTGCCAATTGTGCAGATTTTAATCTCCTGAAAAGTTGTAATTACACTTCAAATTTTACAGTATTAGTGAAAATAGATAAACCTGCACTGTGAAGAAATACTCCTACATTCTTTTTTAATATTTATAAAATTGTTATCAAAAGATTAAGAGATGACATCTTTTATTTTACAAATATATTTTCTATCTCTTTGAATCTTTTCCTTTTCCTTTTCCTTTTCCTTTTCCTTTTCCTTTTCCTTTTCCTTCTCATTCCCCTCCCCCTCCCCCTCCCCCTCCCCCTCCCCCTTCCCCTCTCCCTCTCCCTCTCCCTCCCCCTTCCCCTTCCCCTTCCCCTTCCCCTTCCCCTTCCCCTTCCCCTTCCCCTTCCCCTTCCCCTTCCCCTTCCCCTTCCCCTTCCCCTTCCCCTTCCCCTTCCCCTTCCCCTTCCCCTTCCCCTTCCCCTTCCCCTTCTCCTTCCCCTTCCCCCTCCCGTCCCTTTGCTTTTTCCTCTTGCCTTTTGCCTTGCCTTTCCTTGCCTTTTGTCAGGATTCATTCCAGTAGGGTGAATGTCTATTCCAAAATTTCTTGTTTTGTCTCTTACACTTGGTAACCAAGAAACGAGTATAAAGGCTCCAGAAGTTGGTTAAAATTATGGCACACACTTCTCATGTATTAATTTATTTTTACAGTTGCAAAAATTGCAGTAATTTAATTGTCGTAACTTGGTATGGCTTCCATTGTTTGAGCCATGAAGGTATTCTGCAAAGTATAAAAAGTACCTTTTATTGTTCAGAAGTTCTTATTTATAATATTTATTATTAGTTTGCCTTAATATATTCAGAAGTAGGGTTTAAAATACTATTATTACACATCTGACTTTAATTTATATAGAATGAATTCACTACTATGGTCTGAGGAAATTTATGCAGTTTAAAACTCACAACATAAAAAGAATGTTTAGATATTGTTCATAATATCTAAAATACTGTATTCTGGATATAGCTTTGGTGAAGTAAAGACCTACAATTTACTCCTTTTCATGTTAGTAAAGAAGAAAATAAAAGTGCTAGGGAAAGGAGTAGAAATAAAATGCATGGTGTTAGAGGGGTTTTTGCAAAGTGTTTTTTTTTTTTCTTTTAAATTTGGTGAATGTCAGATTAGTTCTTATGTATATATCTAAATCTCTAGTCGCATTTTTTGCCTTAGACTCCCATATCAACTTTTTATGTCCTATCTCTGAAACATTTTCAAGAAAGAAATAAAAAAGATAGAAAGAGAAATGGAAACTGTTCAATGTGGAAAATGACAGGAACTGATCTCATAGACCTAAAGTGCTGAGAGCTGTAATGTTAAAAACTGTCAGTCATCATACCTATATGATGGAATCTCTTCCAGAAAACTGAAAGAGATTGATATTTAAAGATTTGCCAACATTGTGATCACTAGCTAGATACAACTAGACTACCTGGCCAGCTGGCAAAGTGGCCAGCTGGAAGTGGCCTAGGAGATGGGGAGATGTTTCTAAGACCAGGACCGCAGGAGGAACTCATCATCCGTAGGACCAAAGCCAGGTGCTGGGGGGACTATGGAGTCTGTGCATGTTTGTATTTAGGGTGAGGCAGATGGGGAGGATAAGGATCTGGGACCACCTGCTGCATGGACCATGAGTGCAAGGACAGCTCCCGAAGAATCTGTGGTGTGTCAGTGTGTGGGCATGCATGTTTGTAGGTTCAAATGCATTAGTGTGTTAGCAAAGGGGATCTGGAGTGGCACTATGGTCTCAGGTGCTCTCATATGTCCAGGTGATACTAGAGAGACTGTCTGTCTCCAACTTGTGGAGGAAATCCATATTATACACATGGATGAATCTTGCACTGATGGATGTGTGCCAGAAGACAGGCACAGGATGAGGCCATTGGCACTGTGTTCATGTGAGTGCTTTGTGTGATCTGTGTGGCTGAAGGTCTTTATGTGTGCATGTCTATTGTAGATGTGAGTTTTTGTGCCTACTGGGAATACAAGCTCAAGTTCATTATTCTTGGTCCAGAGAACATGGAGCTGTGTCAGCCTTGACTCAGGTGGCTGGATTTGACTCTCCTCCAAGAGGTGCTCTAAGGTAAAATGTCTTTTCCCTGATGTCACTTGATAGTTCAGCATAGCTCTCTGAACAACATGACGTCCTGAGATACTTTGTAAGTTACTTTTCCCTCTGGGTCCATCCCTTGACCATGTTGGGAGTATGATTTCAGCTCAGCTGGCTTGATAGATAACTAGACTAGGAAAAACTTCTGGATGTTGTACAGCCTTACTCAAGAAACTTGGTCCTAAAGCGAAACTATTGAAACCCAGGCAATGACACAGCAATGTACACACAGAGATACCTTAACATACAAACAGAAAAAGGCAAGAAAACCCGCAAAATGTGTGTATTTTAGAATTGTGTTGCAAATAAAACTATGTGTAATTAAAAAAAACAAACAAAGAAAATTAACAAAAGTTATGGCAACCAAAAGGAAAACTATATTATATATAGGAAGTGAGAAGTGTTCATAGAAGGTAGGTTGGAAACCAGATTGAAAAATATGAGAGAAGATGGAAAAGGAAAAATATGTACAGAAATGTGACAAAGCCAGTATCTCCAGTACCTATGTGAGAAAATCCAAAATGAAGCAATGACAGGCTTGTATGTTTTGGGGTTTTTTAATTGGAAACATTTAAATAAATGGAATCAGAGATTTTTGCATAGATAGGGATAAGCAGATGATTGAAGCTGAATTGGAGGGAATGTTAAGAGGAAAGAAACCTAAAAAGAAGTCTTAGAGAGCTCCAGAGTATTTGGTAAAAGCTTGCAGAACTGTTGCACTGAAAAAGAAGAATAATGATTTTGTCAGAAAGTATTTTGAAATAGAATAAGGTGTCAGCTTGTCACTGAATTTTGTCCGTTGCAACCACATACATCCAAGCACTCAAAATTTTATCTGAAGTGTGTGTGAAGTATCCACTGTAAAAACTGACAAACTACAGCTCACAAAGTACTTTGCAGTTTCTGAAACCAAGGAAATATATATATATATATATATATATATATATATATATACACACTTGAAGAAATACCAACACTCACAGCTGTGAAGTTCTAGGAAAAGGGAGCAAGAAACATCAAGTGTGCTGCAAGTATTCTACTTTCATCAGTATGAAATTTTATGATCTCTGTGCCAAAGGGGAAAAAATAATAATCCCTAGCAGTTTGTCAAAACTGTGTTGAGAATTTCTTCCTGTGACGAAGTCAGATAAACACTGAGTACTTGAACAAGACATCAATAAGGAAAATTCCAGATTTGAGCAGCATTGAAAAAACTTATATATTCTGCTATGCATGCTACCTTTTTCTGTGATCACAATCTAATGTTTGATATGAAAGTTAAAAAACCTTATACATTGTATATGAAGGCCAGAGGAAAAAATCTTCCCCATCTGCTGTAAGTGATAAGCAGAACCATGAAATATGCATTTACTATAATAAAATATTTGAAAAATAGATTCACAGCTCAATCTAGTGCTAGGGCTATTTTAAATGGGAGTGCAAATGGACTACAGCTTTAAAAAAAGCTTTTATGGATAGATGCTGCCTTTTTTTTTATTCTTGAAAATATTATTTTTACTTTGTTGTTTAAAGTGTGCTAGGCATTAGAGATTTTCTCTAGTTCCCTTGCAAATTTTATATTTCACTATAAAAAATCTTTAATATAACAACTTCTTTTAAATTTTATCAATCTATTTATTAATTTCTTTAGGCATGGTTCAAATATTTTCTTTATCTTCAGTACCAATACCACAATTTTTTTTTTTAAATCTTCAAGACAAGCATTATATACCTAATTTATTTAAGACTTATGCCTATGTGTCAATTCGTCACACACCTTCTGAAGTCTTTCCAACTATTGATTACCTTTATGGTAAAGAAGTACCTATAATAGAAAGAAACGTACCAGGTACAAGGGGCTGGTCTCCAGGCAGGTGTATATAATGCATTTATATGTCCCTGGTCTATGGCATTGATTTCTGTTCCGATTATGAGAGGATTTTTATCTCCAGGGCAAAAATATATTCTGCCTAATATCCCCTTTATCTGTGTTTTATTGTCACAGCTTAGTGGTTCCCCAGAGTCATTGCATTTTGCTGAATGAGGGATAATATGAGGGTTTCTACAGAAAATATGACTGAGGAGAAAGTGTTGCCTCTTGCTCTTAACAGAGGTGATATGTGACAACTAAGTATTTCAGTATGAAGAATAAAAGTAAACACTGCAAGATTGTTCTTTAAAGAGCAACTAAGTAGATTATTACAGAATAAACATATCCCTTAAAAGAAACCCCGAAGGACAGTAGGTACATTTCTACATTCACCTTTAAAATTTTAATTTTTTTTTTAATTGTCCTTGTTCTACTGGCTTCTCCTAAGTGCAGTTCTGGGTCATTTAGCACTTGTCTTTCCTCCAAAACAAAGGATTGATCATCTAGGTTTGACATTTTGCTTTCTGCTGCTTTTAATCAAGATAGACCAATTTGATGGATGGTAATACTGAAATACACAACCTGCTGAGAATATCTTACATTGATTAAAAATATGTTTGTGTGAGGGTTTATCAGCATATCTAGAACACAGATATTCTTCATACTTCTATTAGTTTAAGGTCTTAAAAAATAATAAGTTTTTCTCTGTGGGATGCTGAGAAGAATAAATTTGTGTCATCTGTTCTTAAAATGATGCATGCCATCATTGTAAGCAAAAAGCAAAGTATTTGGGGAAGACATGTTATTACCCAAGGCATAATTATTATCTGGAATTATAGATTGACAAATTACAATTTGCCCACACATAGCTTCCCAATCTCACAATTTTTTACCAAAACCTCAACATCAGAAAACACTAAGTTTCTGCCTCCCTTTTTAAGGTTTCTTTTTATTATCTACCCTGCAGAATGATTTATGTGTCCTGGAAGCTATTTACCATGTCTAGTCTCTGTGCGTGGATGTCTTGAATAACTCAGAAGTTCTCATATTAAGGTTGAACTTGTTGATCTTGGATCTTGGATCTACGCTTAAGATTAGGGTTAGGGTTAGGGTTCAAGTTAGGGTTAGGGTTACGGTTTGGGTTAAGAGTTGGGGTTGGGGTTAGAGTTAGGGTAAGGGTTAGGGTTAGGCTTTATGCTTAGAGTTTTGGTTAGGGTTAGGCTTATTGTTAGGGTTACAGTTAGGTTTAGGGTTACGGTTAAGTTTACATTTATGGTTACTATTTGATTTAGGAGCTATGCATTTGTTTAACTGTTTAATCATCTCACTTCCATCAAATATTTGCATACTCAGAGATATATACTATATACTATATTTATATGTATATTTATTTAGACTGTTGGCCTTTTCCTCCTACCCATTCATAGGGCAAGATATTATATTCTCTACTCAGGAGGAGAATCAAGGTAGACCAAAGCATTTATTACTTTACCTTGCTTCTATTAACTGAGATTCGCCTTCACTTTCTGTTATAATGTTGTTCCTTCAATAGTTTGCATCAGTTTTTATTTGCAGATAGTAAATACTGTATAGAATCATCTTCAGATGCTCTATTCTAAATGAAAGCAACCCTTCATCATACTTGCATTTTTTAGCTGTTAGACTTAAAAATTCAAACCAGGAGGGACTAATTTGTAGGTCACTACAACAGAGTAGTTGTTCTGGTACTGCTACTTAGAAGTTTTGTTGCATTTTTGCTATTAAGCTGGATAGTATTTCTTATCATTTCCATCTTGAAATCACAAGTGTGTTATTAGGTTTCGCACATCCTTGGGGAAAAAAACAAACTCACAACAATATCTAATTGGAAAAAGCCCAAAATCGAATATCAGGCTGTTATCTGGATATAACTTTTCATATTCATAGATTCTCTTTCTCTCCTGGAGAAATAACACGCAGAAGAATGCCTTTACAAAAGGGTTTTTTTTGGTTGTTTCTTTCTTCTTTTTCTTCTCAGTTTTAAGAAGAACCGCTTGTTTCCAGAAAACAAATTTTATTCACTTTTAATGGTTACATGAGAAAGAGTGCCCATATATGTTCAACCAAGCAGTGTATGTTACACCCATCTACATTATTGCTGGCGAACTGTTAATGGTGGTTCATTTGAAACAATCAGTCCTTACACACCCAGACCCTGCAAGATGATGTCTCCAGGAGAGCACCAACACAGTTACACTCATCCTGAGGGGCAAATGGGCCATCATGAACTGGATAAATAGACAGCTACTAGGATCAAAGACTCCAAGAATATTGTATAATTCATAGGATGACATCATTTCATCATGACACTCTCTATCCTGGTGGAGGTACCACCTGAATCTGACCACTAACATTGGACATCTGGAGAAGAACCAGGCCTTTCCACAAGACTGCCACTTTCAACAAGATCACAACCATCACTTCAATGGGACTGCAACCACCAGGTGCCAGGTTGTACCTTGAGATTGCCAGTTTAAGCCAGTGTTTCTGTACTATTGCCTTTATTGTAATTTTCCTATTAAACTGTAACTGTGACTTGAAATCTTCACAAAGAATATACATGGATTTAATTCCTCCTGCTGATTTCCTTTCAAACCAGCACAACTCTGTAACTTGCAATATGAATCTCAACTGCCCAAAAGCAAAAGAAGACTCTACCAATATATTTGTTAAGTGGAAGAAGGTTGAAAGTAAACCTGCCTGGTTTCCCTCCACTTCATAGTTCTATTGAGAAAAGACAACATTTTTTGATGTGATATTTTCTGTTATATGTAATTGGAGGGAAATGTGTTAACAGAAAGTTGATTGTCTAGCTGCAGATGCATATGTATAAAAAAAAAAATTGAAACAAACCATGTTTGTACTTTAAGTATTGAAGACATTAATTATTAAATCTTGAAAGAAACCCCATTTCTCTTTTCCTTTATATGATTGAAATTCCCAAGGTCCTCCTAATTTGTTATTGTACTTTCTGTTTTGACTAAAAGGTGTAATGTTTTTTTAGACTAGTTCAGTTCTTGTATATGCCAAACTTTCACACAAACATATTAAAGGACACTTATTAAAAATTATTTAGAAAAATAAAGAACTGGAAGAACAAGCAAGTTTTTTCATCTGAACCTTTCGGCTGCTGATGTTTCCATCATTGAAAAGCTCATGAATTTGCCTCTCAGAACAGGTGACAAGGCCAGTAGCTACAAACTTCAAGGTAGGGAACAAGACATTAGCAAAAAGCAGGAAAAAACTGGATGAACTTCTGTAAGGAATGGTGTTGACACTGCAATTCTGGTATTTGTATAGTTTCAGAAATGTTTTGCCTTTTACTCTAGTGAAGTGAAAGTGTGTCTTCTCCTCAGATCTCATAGACACAAAATTATGAGCAAGTGCATCCCTCAAATACAAAGGCAGCTTCTGGGCTGTATAATAGAGAGTAAATTTTTCTCTGGATCAACTGTCATGATCGGCCTTCACTACTAGAATATCTTATTTTAAAGAATCAACCTTCCCAACATTCATGTATAGAAAGTAAAATTTAGCCATATTTCACTCTGATGTTTTTACTGTCTCCTCTGACAGTCAAAGGAAAAGCTATTTTTATATTATCAGCAGTATGGGTCAGTAGAAGTAGATTAGAGTTGGGCATCCAACACTCACACCATCTTCCTTCTGGAGAAAAGGCAAAGAACTCCTTTAGAGCTACCTCTAGTAAGACAGTGGGCTGTACTCATTGATGATACTCTAATTTATACTCCTGTAGCATGTCTTCCACTTCAGTTTTATATGAGAGACATTTTGTCGACTTTGCTCTGTAAATCACAGCATAATGGGAGGGCACAAATAGGAGATTAATTTTAAAAATGTATTTCTGAAATGAGCTAACATGCTAATGTGAATGCAATTGATGTCAACCAAACTGTGGTTTGAGGTAAATGGTTAATTCAGGACCCACTAGGCACAAAAAGTGGAATTTAATATTAAAGCAACTTCACATATGTGAAGAGACCATGAGGAGATTAGCATACCTGCTTTTTTACCTGAATTTCATAGCTTCAATTTCAGAAGGGTACCAAATGTTGGTGGAATGTTTTTATAATAAGAAATTAGAAGAATACATGATATAGTGCTAATAATACCTATTCAGAAATTATGGTGTTTGTCTCCAAATCACTTTAAGTTTAATGTTAATAATCTAATGTTTAATTCTATGCATACAAATGGTTAGTTTACATATAAAAGAGAAGGAAGAAGGAAATAATTTAAACTTCTGAGAATGGAATTAGTTTCTGTGTTTATGGTATTTTGATATCTTGTCAAGTTACAAAATGACAATTTTTTGGTAACTCTGAATCAAGATTTTAAAAAAACTTTGAATGTATGTCTCAGAGAATGAACTAAAACTCACCAGTGGGTAATTTACTGGTGTTCAGAAGAATAGACAGGGATTAAGTTCTAAACATTTTTTTATTTCCAGTTTTATTATCCATTACTAGGGCATTTCAGCTACCTATATTTCCTTCCATGTGTTTGGTTTCACACCTATACAAATCAATGACAGACCTCCCACTGGAGAGCTAGAATCATTTTAATAAAGAATAGAAACATTTTTTGAGAAATTCCACCTCCATGAGTAATTGTGGTGTTTGATGATTTTCTGCAGTTATTTGATAAAACTGAGATGTGCACATCAATTTGAACTTAGAAAATATTACATATGAGATTTTAGGAGATTATATCTGATTTGTACTTCTTACTGCTAAAGAAAGGGTAAATAAAATTCAGTTTGGCAAAGAAAATTTAGTACATTTTAAGATCAATAACAGTCGATAAGGTGGACAATAACTTATCTTTAAATACGAACTGTTTCCTATTTTTATTATATAAAGCCAGAAATGTTTTCTGTAGTCAAAACCATTTTGCACTCAATTAATAAAATTATCCAGCAGGATCAATAAAAATTGGTACATCATTTTCCATTTATATTAACTTCTATTATGTCTGGTACAAGTATATGCCTTACAGAAAAATTTAAATATTTGGCAATAGCATAATCTTTATGTTAAACACTTGGTGGAATGTCTGCACTATCTGCTGTATTAAATACTTCTCTGAAAAGCTAAAAATTATAGTACATATTGTCTCGTGATATGGACTGAAGGTTTCAAAAAATGGCTGACAATTATGGACTTTAGGAACATTCTTCTGTTACTTTTCACCTATGACAAACAAATTTTTGATTATTCATTAATATTTTCATGGTTCTGTACAACACTAGAGTGGTTTTTTTTGTTTGCTTTCAGAGTAGCAGATACCACTAAATTGAACTGTTAATAATCATTCCCATATCTTCAAGCATCCAACAACATCACAACCAAATCACTCAGTGACATAAAATAAAATATTTTTTAGTGATCAGGACGATTGTTGGGGATGGATAGCAAGTTCAGTTCAACACAAACACACTCCTGTGCTCATGCCTGTTTCTGGATAAAAGAGAATCTCCACATCATCCAATCCAGCTGTTACTAGCAGAATGACTCAGAGGACTAAGACACTCACTTGTCCAACTGGTCTAGGTGTCCAAGTTCTAGCTGCCAGACTGGCTTAATGTGTAAGGATTCTGCCTTGGACTCAGTCCTCAGCCTTTGGTACATTGTTACAGTTATGTTTCTTTTAACCTTTGTAGGATTATTGTTTTCTGTTTCAATTTTCCATTTATTGCTTTCAAGCAACTATTGCAGCAAACAAAATTGCTTTCAAATAACTTTTCTTTGTATTGCTTTCAATTTTCCACTTACTGCTTTCAAAGCAAGATGCTCTATATAAGCTGCCACAGGCCTCTTTGATGAGTTGAGCCAAAGCCAAACTGTCTGACCTTCTCTACATCCAAGGTCAAGTAGTGATCACTCTTGGGTCATTATCACCTTCTGGCCTCCTGCTTTAAATGCCTTATATAGACATAAAGCTCTTAGGAGATCATATCTCTTTTTCTTGTTTCTTTGCCAGAAAAATAATTTCTTTGCTTTGTCTGAGTTTTCAATAAGTTTCCCACATAAGAACTTTGTGGGGTTGGATTGTTTTTACAGAGCATAAAATATTCATCTATTGTGACAAAGTTGGGCAGATGTGGTCAAGATCCTGCATACGTGAGTGCTTCTTTTGGGTGGCTTTCTCACTTGAATATATTAATGGTTGTTGTGATAGAAAATATTTTCAAACACTTGCAGAAAATTTAGTCAGATCTTTGTTGAAAAAGGCAAATGAATATAGAAATAATACTGTATCTTAGTATTTCAGTCAAAAAAATTATGCAAACTCATTAATAAACTGATTGAAATTTTAAAGAAACAGACAACTACTAAAAATCCAACTCTTCGCCTCAAAAACTCTACCTTTTTGCTGATTCTTGCCTAATGAATAAGCACTTTGAGAATGTTTTAAAAATTGGATTGTGTGTGTGGATAATAATTACTTTATTTTCTGCTTATATTAGGAACAAAGGATAATTCACACTGGGACATGAAGACTTTAGAGTCCCGCCACCTGCTCCAGGCATGGTCGTTTGTGAGGTCAGACCAAAATGATCAAGACTTTGTCCACCCTGGTCTTCAAAACCTCTAAAGATCCAGATAAAGACTAAACAACTTCTCAGGGCAACCTGGTCCACTTTCCTAAAGGGGAAAACACTTTTCTCCTTATAGCCAGTTTGAACTTCTCTGG
This sequence comes from Taeniopygia guttata, assembly GCF_048771995.1. NCBI lineage: Eukaryota > Metazoa > Chordata > Aves > Passeriformes > Estrildidae > Taeniopygia > Taeniopygia guttata. Next base: position 73,042,770 of record NC_133024.1, on the reverse strand, counting down.
TTTTAGTCTCAGACTCATTATTCAATGTCCATACCATCTTGCTGGTCATTTGCTGAATTCTCCTATTTTTTGATGTCTTTTTTTTAATTGTGAGCCCCAAAGTGAATGTAGGAGCTAGATGAGGAGTGCTGAGTAAAGGGGAATAATCACTTCCCTTGATCTACTGATTGTGTCCCCATAAATACATCCCAGAATTTTGCTGGCTATCTTTGCTTCCTAGGCATACTGCTGGCTGATGTTCAGCTTTTGTCCATTTCCCAGCTGTCATTTCTCAACTTGCATCGCTGGTCAGGGGATTTTACATCCCAAGGTCAGAGCTTTGCTTCAGTCCTTGTTGAATTCCATTATGTCCTTGTCAGCTCATTTCCCCAGTTTTCTATTATGCTCCTAATGACAGTTCTACTCTCAAGAACATCTACTGGTTTCTGTGAATGTTAATTTGGATATGCTTTCCTGTTATACCTGACTTCATACCAATACTCTTTGAAACGAGGCACTGTGCTCGTACAATGGAAGTAAAGGTTTTTAGCTCTGTTGAACATACATATCTTGACCTGTCCTAAAAAGATATTTATCATTTGCTTTACATCATCTTTATAACTGACCACCAGAACCTGGATTTTTTAGCTCCTTTAATTCTATCTGCACTATAACTTAACGCAGAGATTCCTGTTATGATTACTCCTTCTTGGTGTAATGTGACATTGAGGATAGCACAGCCCACAGGGTAGTTTTTCCAGAGAGAGGTTTTTCAATCTTGTTTAAGAGATGTTTATAAAATGACAACAAAGAGAAGACAAGCACTTAATATTTTCTAAGCCTATGTCTAGTGGTATTCTAACATACAGTACTGTAAAAAACCAGGCCATTTTCTTATTTACTTTACTGAAGAGGCTGCTGAACAGTGCTTATCTTAGTTTAAATGGTCAGTTTAATATTTGATTTTCTACAGTGTGGAAACACAACAGAGAGATGTGCTTCATTTCCACAGCAGTGAAGCATCCTTTTTTTTTTTTTTTTTTTTTTTTTTTTTTTATTTAAGGAAGGTTGTAGTCCTGTGTAAGTTCATGTGAGGGATGGGTACTGCTATTTGAACATTGCATTCTGAAGTGATGGAGGAATGTGCTGGATCAAATACCAAGTGAAGAACCTTAGTTACTCTCATGGTCCAAATGAGAACTGGAGCTTATATCTGTCTTTCTAAATAAGATATCAGACACTTTGCTTTGGAAAGGCACCATAGCCTGTTTTATCTCTAAGATCTTGTTCACAAAATACAGCTGATTCCACAATCAAAGATTAAATTAAGTTAGCCATGCTGTCACTGATATGTGACTATGCATTAAATGAATAAAACACAAAAACAGAAGGAAGCAATATATGTTTATGGACCTTCTTGAGTAAATGTTTTTAAGAATATTTGCACATTTTACATTAAAAAATCGGTTACATTTGTACAATTCTGAATGTACTTGAATTATGCTGAATGGATGATGGGATGCATCTACTCTGCAGAGATACCAAGAACTAATGCTTCTAACTGTTGGATATTAGAAGATGAGAAGGTCTCTTCACAAAATGCATGGGTCACTTCTAGAACTCTAAACTCTTCCAGCAATATAAAATCTATCATAATGTTTTCCTGAAATGATCCCAAGGCTACTTCATTTGTGTTGTCAATATCTTAAATCAGGGATCTTCTGTGAATTCATACATCCCATGATGTCTTTTCTATTGCCTTTTTCTTCTCAAGCTATGCAATAAATAAAAATTTCCTCTTCTCCAGACACCCTATACATATATATGTATATATACATATATATATATATGTATATATATATTTTTGACTCTTGTGCTGTTGTGCTGTCAGCATGAAATTCACCTACATTTTAAATATATTTTAGATAAAACCCACAATAAACAAATTAACACCCCAGTAGATTTTAATTTGAAATAATTTATTATAATATAGTATTTTTTGATTTCTCTCAGAAGGTTTGGAAAATATTGGTAAGACTTGCAATTACGACCATAAAAACACTGCATATAAATAATGAAAAGCAGCATATAAAAAATTGAAACTGAGACCATTAAGCAGCATTACCAGTATCTGTTTCTGTCTCTTTAGTATTTGTTCTACATATAGGAGTAAACTTGGTTGTGGTGTTGTGGGGTTTTTTCCTGACCCCTATATCTATATCTCTCTTCACTACATAGTGAGCATTAAGATTCTGTAACTCCTAATTATATGAACTACAAAAACAACATTAAGCAGAATCAATTGTCCTTTTTGGAATTTGGAGAAGGTGTTCTTTCATTAAATAAGACTGTAAAATACAAGTTAATCTGCTTACTTAAGGGAATTACTGGCACAGTATTACATGCTTGCCTGTTTGCCTCTGAGAAAAGTTGCACATTCAATTTTATTGTTATTTTATTTTGTTCCTGGAATGTGTTCTGGCAATGCCATTCAGTATGAAAAGAGAATTCCCTTATTTATTAATATCTTCTTCCACTCCTGGACTATTCCGAATACAAATTATGCAAAACAACATCATGAGTGGCAATTAATAAGAAATTGTCTGGTTGAAGGAAACAAAAACATACATGCACATTGTTTTGTTTGCAGTATTCCTATTTCCATGGAGAAATTATAACAGCTAAATCACAGCACATAAGGATAAATTAATCTATGTAGTATGTTCACAGTGTTGCTTTTCACATCCTTTTAAGTGATATGAAAAGTGGATATGAAAAGTGGCCATTTGAAGGCAACATGGGAACAATTATGCATAAATTATATGTGTTCCTTAAAATATTTGTGTCACACAGTTCTGATTTGAAAATACGTTATTCAGTCTCTATGCTTATGAAACAGTCCCTGTAGAAGGAAACAAGAAGATTTACTTTTGCAGGTCTTCACTTTTTAATGACTGATGTATCTTATTTCAAAGAGAAAAAAAATTATGTACAAAATCTGAAGGCTGAGATTGTGGTTGAGCTTGTGTGTCTAAGACATGCAGAAAAAACCGAAAGTGCTAAAAATATTTTGCATTTACCTAATTAGAGGCTATAAATTTATCCTTTAAAATACCTGTATTTTAAACCAGTACAGTTTTATACAGCAAGCGACACTATTTTCAGTGGATTTTTGGGGTTGTAAATTTTCCCCCCAGAATATATTGACTTCTTATGTAGATATGAAACATTAGGACATTGTCACTTAGCACAAAAAGGAGTGGCATATTAAAAATAGTTCTCAGAAGTGCTCAAATTTTTTACTTCAGCAACTGTGCTTATTCCACAGAGCATGAAATTCATACATCCCCTTGTATTATTTCTAGCTTTAGGATTCTATATGGTAAACATCTATGTTTTGAGTTAAATCTGTTAGAACATATCTTCTTACAGAGAAGGAAAACAGGTTTTTTTCTGAGTCATGATATTCATCAAGTGAAATATGATAATATTTCAAATAATGTAATACAAAAGGAAAATAATACTACTGCAGCATTTCTTCATGTTCTCTGGAAACTGCAGCAGTAAATTATGTCCATCATCAAAAGCTTTTCATAACATATTAAAAATGGCATCTTTACTGGTGCTGGTAAGAAAAAAAATATTAAGAAATGTAATAGGCTGAATAAAAGGTTTATCTCTTAATCTAGTGAGGTTTGGAGGCTTTGGCATGGGATTTGTGTTGATTGTTGATCATCAAACCATCTGGTTATTCAGACTCTCATTAGTGTATCTAGAATTTTAAACTGCATACTTTTTATTGTGCATGCTGTGAGCTCAAAGTAACACTGAGTCTTGAATAAACACTTATATGAAAAATAATGTTTCATTGTCTTGGTATTTTTCAGTAGACTTTCCGAATGTCTTATCAAGATGCCTTTTTTCAATTGAAAGTAAAAATTTTGCCTTTCCTATGAATAAGTTACAAGATATGTGTAGTTCTTAGCCTCAGAATATCTAGAGAGAAATTTGAGATTTTATGATCTATTTTCAAGGGTTTTTTATGATCATTTCAAGGTTTCAGTGATTAAGCCATTTGGAGAAGCTAGTTCCTTATTGTTACATTTCAACAGCACAACTGGGATCCACACACACTCATTTTAGGTGTTCACTGTATAGGCGACTTATGAACTAGCCTATTAATTATCAGTATTTTACCCTACTGGACCGTTTTCTTAGCCAATACAAAAGATGTCGGATCTCCCTCATAAGCAGATTTTAAATTTTATTTATGTTTTGTTTCCTTTGCTTAGCCCATATTATTCTACCTCTGTTCTGAACAGCCAAATAAATACTCATGCTCTCACAGGATTTATGTGTGGTGCCCATCCTCATATCTATGCTATTTGAAAGGTTTAAGAATATTGATAAATTCATATGTCTAACAGACCCTGCAAGGAGAAGAGACATTCTGAGTGGTTTTATAGAGATACTGAGAAAGTGAAATTAATAGTTTCACATTAGAATATATTGGCAAATAGTCATAGTAATTTTGTTTCATGAAGGATTTTGATGTTGTACTTGTCCCTAAACTTTCCTCTCTTTAATTTAGTTGCTTTTCTAAATCAAAACCATAAATGAACATTGCAGGCAGAATTCCAGTGATTCTGTGAAGTGGCCTACCAAGTTACCTTCAATACTTTCTGTTCTGTTCTTCCAATGAGTGCAAAATATTTATTTTTCAAAAGACTTCCCTGGGAACTATATGTAATCTTTAATGTAAAATTAACATTGGAACCAGGTTACCATAAAAAATGGGGTTGTAAAACTATTTAAGTATGTATTACATATTTTGAATATAAACAGACTCTTCAAATGCACTCTTCTAGCACATAATGATATATAGAGTGTACTCCTCCAGTTGCACATAATTTAGGAAGGATTCTTTGGTTTTATATCAAAATATATCTGTAAATTTAACTCAACACCAACAATGACAGCATTTTTGAAAGAATTAACAACTTATATGGCATCAGAAGGTCTTCATTACCGTCTCAAAATGATCAGATGGTGTGCACAGGCACACTAATCAGCATTTTTCCTAACATTAATGGAGGTAATACAGATCTTACTGAGAAAAATTCTTCAAAACATTCTCAGAAACTTTTTACTTTCTGTGAAGGCATAACATCCTTTCAAAGTCAATTTGCAAGCAGTCAGGACATATATATGACTCACTTGCCAAATTTCACTTTTAAAAATCAAAACCACTTATTGCTAAGCAGCAAAAGTCTTAAAAATAAGCATATTTCTTATGGATTTAAAATAGAAGCATCTTACTCAAGCAATTTCAGAAAAGAAAAATGCCTAATGGAATTCCTGCAAGGACATTGACTGAAAAAAAAATTACATTGAAACACCAGTCTTGGTTTACTGGAGTTTTGTTCAAACATTGCTATTTTAATTCATGTTCGTTATCTGTAAATATGTAGATTTTTTTTTTTTTGTCATGCTATCTTTAACACAATAATATTTTATCAGTTTAACAGAATAAAAATGTATGAAAATGTATAAAAAAATTTATCTTTCATCATCTTCAGGAACATACTATTTAATTATTTCAAGAGGAAAACCATGGACCCTGAATGTATATTTTAACATTGTATACACATAGTTTCATTTTCTACTAGACAGTAAATCCTGATTAGTGAGAATAAGGCACCTGATGAATTATAAATGACAGTTAAAATATGTTTTTTCTGTCTCTTGGGTCCAAAATCTTGAACTTTGCGTCCATTCCTCGGATAGATATGACTTATGTATGTATTTAATGATCCAGAATCTATCTTTATTCTTAGTTGCCTTGAAAGGGAAGAATATCATATTACAGTCCTATGAAAATTCTGACGAAAAGTAATATCACTTCCCTAATGTTATTCTGCTCAGATAAGATTTTTGGTTCATAATGTGATTTATGTTCAACTACTTGTATCCTTCCAGAAGCAGAAAGACTGCTTAAAAACACTGATTAGAGAATAGCAGCTGAGGATAGGGGTAGAAGTCAAGAGTATTTGTGGAAAAAATTCTAAGGATGGAGGGAAGTGGGATGCAAATTCTACTAGGATATATGCTTTTTATTTTGTTTAAAACTGCATAGGTAAAATGAAGGATTGCTGAAGGGCGCTGTCTCTGAAAGCTCCTGTTACACATGTAAGGAGGTTGCTAATGCCTTATGTTTTATGACAACTGCAAGCAAAATGTGTACTCCAAAAAAGAATTTTTTTTTAAAAAATCATGTGAATAATAGTACAATATCCAAGGGCCTATAACTTAAGTAAGAAGTCACATATCTACTTCAGTATGGTTTGCTTTGAATGGCATTACCTTCATACTTTCAGTACATGACTACTACCTAGACCAATGATTTACTTGCATTTAGACTTGGAATCAACATCAAAATACTTCAAAGAACTGAAAATGACAGTTGGTACATACTGGAAAAAGACTTTTTTGACAATGCTGATACTCCTTATCAAGAGAGATCAGTATACTCACAGACAAGATGCTCTGATCCAAATTAAAAAGGAATACCAGGGAAGAAGACTTGGAAGTTGTGATATCCAGCAACTATAGGTAATATATACAACTTTTCTGTCCTCAATGAAGACTCTGTGCTAAGTTCTTTATATGAAAATTCCCACCAGTATTCATCTCAAATATTTCCATAAATATAATTTTCTCAATATTACTACTAGAATACTACTAGTAATATTTCTCAATATCACTATGGAATACTACTATAAAGTCATAATTCTGCAGAAAAATACATTACTCCAAGAAGGAAAAAAAAAATAAACATGAAAACTTATAAAAGAAAGTAAAAGAGCCTAGAAAATTGAGTATTTATAATGTCACTTCTCAGAAATTTATGTGAACAATACCTAGCAGGACTTAAAACAATCCCCAGGAGTAAATACCAGTAACTGAACAACTACTTGGAAGCAAGTGACTTTATGAAGGGACTTTTTAAAAGAAACAGAATTATTTATTATGTAGTAACTTTGCTTCAGTGAAGTATATTGTTCTATAGAGTCCAAATAGAAAACTGTAGGATCATCTAACTTTCATATATATTTGAGAATCATCCTTTCATAATGCAGTACTTTTTCTCTTCATTTCAGTTACTTTAATAAATTTTAAAGAACAGTAATTTTCTAGACTCTCGTGCACTGTTTTCCTCAGAATCCAACTCAAATGGAAGGACCATTACAATATATCACAAAATGTACAAATTTTACCTGCATTTAATTTACATCTCTTATTTATATGCCTACTGAATTCTGGTAAAGTAACTATATAAGACACCAGCTGATATTCACTGAACCTTAGAATGTAACTATTTTGTTAAGATTATGTCCTCTGTGTATATTCTTTTAAAAGCTGACATACTTGACTTCTATTGAAAAGTGACCTCTGTCAGGCTCAGAGGGAGGCATATTAGGAATGACATCCAGAAATACCCATCTTTTATAAAATTTTCCACTTCCTATTGTAAGATATTATACTTATAAAAGCACAGCTGAAATAAGCCCAAATACATTTCTGACAAAAGCAAGGCAGAAAAGAAGACTTAAACTGGCATAGCATGTACTTCCACCAAGATTCTGCATTTGAAGATTTGAAATGCCAGAAAAGTCTGCCATTGATACAAAGCCTCTAGAAAAAGAGAAAAAAAAAAAAAGGTCAAAAAAGAAAGGATAAGAAAAAAGAAAGTCCGTAAGTTCTGTGCATGTGTGTTATTTTGCCATGCTGATAACACAGTCCCTTGGTACACAGTCCCTTGGTAAAATAATAGTGAAACTATTATTTTTTGAAAATCTAAGGGAAAAAATCCCTTAACAGAAGAAAAGGACTATAGCATATTTAAATAACTTTTTTCTGGATTTTTTTAAAACAAAAGACCAATTTACACATCAAATAGCAACACAGAAGGAAATACAAACTTTTATTTTTACCACTATTTAAATACCGTTATTCAAATAGTGGGCATAAATCTTTATTGTACTTGCTCTATATTTCTGATTGAAAGCTTTAAACTATTAAAAATTTGTCAAAACTTTAAAGTAAGACTTCTCTATATGATTTGCATGAACAAATATGGAGTATTTTAGGGTATGTTTAGTCTACTGAACTTGTCTTCTCTTACAGCTTGAGACTTTTTTACTGTTGCTTACAACCGTACAAGGCTCGCGTGTAAGCTTAGCTCCAAATAGCACCTTTTTTCACACAACCTTCATAGAAAAAATCTTTAAAAAATAAAATAATAAGTAACGTGCCAAGTAGTTCAAAAAGTGAATAAAATGACATTCTATTCCATGATCAGATTTACTCATAATTTGTAGCGGCCTCTGTTCCATACTCTTAAGACAACATTAAAGATGACTGACAGAAACATTTTTTACATAATTGCCTGTGCTTATAGCAAAAAATCTGCTCATTAGGAATTAAATTACACATTGGAATGATGTTTTCCTTATCTGTGCAGATTGATATATGGGTATCTAGGAAATTCAGAAGTCTCGTGTAACAGTCATCAATGATGAAAAAACATGAAAAAAGCCATACTATGTTTTGCTTTATACCATTGAACTGGAAAATGTGCCAGTAAATCATGCTTACTGAGAGAGTATAGGCCACTTTTTGTAACAAAAGGCTGAAGTCTGTGTTCATTCAAATTAGTTTTGAAAACTTCACTATACTTCACAGCTTTCCTTTAGCTATTAATAAAGTAAAAGTAGGGAAACCTACACGATTATAAGAGGACTTTGAGAATGTTTATCTCGTTCCATTGAATTAAATCTGAATCTTGATCAGCCATTGTCTAATTGAGAAATCATTTAAATTCCTGAATTCATGTGAAGGAATCTGGGGGTTTATATCTGTAACTTAATTATACTGTTAATTTTTCTGTATTTTTTAAAGACATTTTCTGTTTCAGTGCTGAAAGGTACAATGGGTGACAAGGTAAATTATGCCTGGCTTTTCAAATTTCCTTGCTCCAAAGGCTCTCTAGGATTAATTTTCCCCATTTCTAATTATCTGCATAAAGCAGATTATTAGTGATATTAAGATTCTTTGAAAAAAAAAAAAAGAGATATGTAAATGCAAATGCAAATGCAGTGTCTATGATACAAGTATGATTCTTTCAGATTATTTTACTGAGATTAGTGAGGAATTATGTACATATTTAGTGTACAGAGGATGAGAAACATATAATATGTACCACTGTTTAATTTATGATACAGAAATGACAGCATAAGAAAAAGAATGAGCAAAAAATTGCTATTTATTTTTCCTTGAGCATGCCATCCTCAGTTTCATTCACTGCCCCTTGTTTTAGTCCTAAAGATACAATGGAATAGTTGTTTCTAATTTTTCCACTTTCCAGTGAGAAAAATATGGGTTTCTATATGTTCTTAATCTAGAGATTACTTAGATTACTTACCAGCTCAGCTTATTGCTGACATGAGGCTGAAGATGATAGTTTATAAAATGAAACATTATGTGATATCCGTGACAAACTTGTTTACCTTTCTTTCCATTTCTCAGCAGTACTGAGAAAGTACTGATTATTTCTAGTACTTCAAAGATATCCCCCAACATGTTAATCAAATTTTATCCCTGTCTTCCTGAGTTCCTCCAGAACAGGCCTCATGATCTGCCAATGCATACCCATTCTGGATAGCATCTGCTGTGTTTCTTTTATAAATAATCAGAAAATCCTTAAAGATTACTGAAACTGCATTATGTTTGTTAGTGAAAATGAAGTGTCATGCATTATAAAGTTCAACACTATGCATTTTCATTTGATTTTCCACATAAAGTAGAATATAGATAAAGTCAAATTGAATCTATTAAAGCTTAGTATACATAATTAAACTAATGCATATTCCTCATCTAGTGCAATATAGTCAACAACATTAGCCATCTACTCTGCTTGGACCTTCATTAAATGTTTTTCAGGATATCATTATATGTCTTTCAGTAATAACTGTTCACAGCCATACTCCATCTGTAAGTGGGAGACTGTAGTAAAGCTTCTATGCTATAACACTTCCAAATGATGTGATGAGATGTTAATTTTGTGGTTAAACAGCAGTGAAGAAAGTTCCCAACGGAACGCTTTTTCAAAAAGAGGCATTATTTTCAGCAAGCCTTCCAACTGTAAACATCTCTAACTCTTTATTGAGTTATTCTGCTGTTTTCTAAAATGTCCTTCTGGTAAAGAACCTATAGTAATCCTTTGTAGTAGTGAATTCAGGATTTGGGACCATATAGTGTATATCACTATATTCTGTTACTTAATAACTAGCTGAATTTTGAGAGAAATTTTGTTTTGATCTAGTACTATTTTTTTTTTTTTCACAAGGTGTTAGGAGACATGGAAAAATAGACTAGAATATGAGATAGACACTATTTTGCTAGCACTGCTGATTTCTTAATATTAGATTAAAAAATTAAAGAAAAAAAACATAATATGAATTAAAATACACCAGAGCATAAAGTAGGTCTACTTAATAAAAAAATCTCAGTGGGTATTCTTACTATTAAAGACTTCAGAAATTAATTATATTATCCATTGTGAATTCAGATAGCTAAAAGCCTCAGGAGACCCATCTACAGGACCCTATTATCACTGAGAGGACTGTAGTAGATAGATTTAAGCAATAGTATTTTATACACTACTATTAGCAGCAGTCAGATATCTTATCTTGCCAGTCAAAGTATTTCAACAGAAATTGAGCTATGTCACATTTTCTGGCTACTTTTGAGTGGTAGTGTCATAGTACCAAATGGTAAGAATTCTCTCCATATATTCTATAAAAGAAAAAAAAAATCCTATATACCAGGTTATTTGGTTTAACAGGAGATGAAACCAAATAACTAATTCCCTCTAGTCCTTGTAGTATATTGGTGACACGAAAATGCTGCTCTCTTCAAAGATCTTAATAGCTTTACAGTCTACTGATGTTATTTATAACAGTTGTATATTCATCTGATGAACTGTGTGAAAGTATCCGTACGTCATCTATATATAAATATAGATATAAAAAATCATCTCAATTTTCTGAAATACTAAAATCTCAAGAAGCCTAAAAATTTCATAAGGGATACAGCAGCTATGTTATTTCAACTTTAAAATTTACTCTATTGAAACAAGCATATATATTTCTGTGGTGAGACTACATATATACGTATCTCCTAAACTTTTTTCCTCTTTGTAATTTACTTTAAAATAGACAGATAAATGACATATTTGTTTTGTACCTAAAACAGTCAATTCCTTTTTTTTTTTTTTTTTATTGTGAACATTTGTTGTAAAAGTTTTTTTTTGTATTTACATAAAATAAAAATTTTTATTAGTTCATTTTCATAACTGCCTGCAATATCCTAGAGATTCCTGACAAGGCAGCAACACTAAAATATAGCATAAAAGCAACATTCAAGATATCTTTCAGAAAATTTGGACATATTTAATTTATTCTATTAGATTTAATCAATAACAAAGAATTTTTAAAAATCAGTCAAAACTTTTGAGAATAAATGTAATATTAAAAATCAGGGCATCACCATAAGTTTTTTGAGGCAAAAATATATATTTAGAACTTTTAAATGTACATATAAAATTTCCAATAATAGGAAATTACACTAACTAAACAGGTCACAGCAAATCTTGCAGAGGAAGCCAAGTAAATCCCCCTGTGCCATAAAGGGCTCTATGTTTGGCCTTCTAAAATGGTGAGAATGCATATAAAATACATGCCAAACATCAATTTCTTGCAAAGCATGAATTCAAATTCCCTTTCCCTGGAGTATGTTTTTAAAGACAACCCGCTAGTCAGAGGCTTATCAGAGGATGAAAATTGAGACCTGCTCAATACTCTTCATTGCCTTACAGAGTTTACGTGCTGAATAGTGTCCTAAGCATATAGTGCATTATAAACAATCTTTAAAGTAATAATAATGGAATGTCACAGTTTAATAATCTTAAATTACACTAAAGAGAAATTTTCCAAGATTCCCTGAAGAGCAGGATGACATGAGGTTTTCCAGAGCTTTTTCAATTGAGCAAGAATATTTACATCCCATTTCCTGATCCGATATATTACTACAGCTACACTTACAAACAGACATATAAACTTATACAAGTGCTGACAATATCCAAGCACTGACTATTTAACTGGTATGCTGAAACTGAAATGGTACCTCAATTGGCCAAATAATTTTAAACTGAAAATGCCAACATTTGTGTTAAGAGAAACTTCACCTCAGTTCACATATGATTCTTCAAAAGTAACAGTACTTTGCCTGTAAGTGCAGACTGAAAGGCATGAGGCTAAAAGTGAGCAAACAAATGGGAATTACTTAAAGAGATGTAGAAGCCTCTGTAAAGCTTTCAGAAAAGGATTGTCTTGCTAGAGAGGAATTCCCTTATAAACCGCTCTGGATAACATCAGTGCAACTTTTAGAACTAGCAAAAGAAATGCCTGGTTGTTCATTTACTTGTCCTAAGATAATAAAGCGAAATATGAATTAAAAAATTTCATTTCATTGTGTTCAGGCAAAGTCATATATATGTATGTGTGTGTGTTTGTGTGTGTGTGTGTGTGTGTGTGTATTGACATATGTTTGGATTTAAGTGCTTTAAATTCTGAAAAAATAGATAGGAAAATATAATTAGATCTCCCATGTTCACTTATGTATAGCACATACATTTACTTTAAGATCTATGCTATGCACTTTTTACACATTAATCATGCATATTTTATCCAAAGAATCATTGATATATTTTGATATATATTTTTCATTCCATCTGATAGTTCCCACATTTTAAAAACAATTATTTAGAGCAATTTTTATTGGGAAGCAGGCTTGTAATTACTGGTTAAATTAAACCGACTATAAGATAATTTTTAAATATGCTAAAAGAACTCTTATGAATATTAACATACTATAATTAGTATTTTAACATGAAAAAAAAACCCACACAATCTTGTTTAGCTGAGGTAAAAATTATTTTTCTCAGCAGGAGCAAAACTACCATACTGATATATCCTTTTTCTTGACTTCATTAGGAAATTCATATTTCAAGGACACAGCAGAAATCTATTTTACTCAAACATAAGAACTGAGATTTTAAAATCACAACGATCAAGAAACATGGAAGTTGTTTTCTCATGCTTTACTGTATCAATTTAAAACATAACACTTTTCAAAGGACCTTACTATATATTCACCTCAAAAATATTACTAAGGCAAAGGTCAAATTTATCAGCTTTCTGTGTAGATTTTTTGCTGTCACCTTATTCCTCTGGAAGTGCACCTTTCACCATAAACAAGTTGACAAGTCTCTTGCAAACCAAGATTATGAGATATTTTAGTACAATCTGAGGAACATAAGGATTAATGCAGAAGCAGACTCCATTTCATACATGAGATTAAACTTCTCCTACAAGTTTGTAACAAGAGCTTCTGTTTCACAGCTCTCGTAAATGCTATAATTAAAATTTGAATATATATATATATGTGTGTGCTACTTCCTTAATTTGGTAATCTTCTTTTGCATAATCAAATATTTATACATAGTACACAATAGTCTGGCTACTACAGCTATGATTGACTCAAACAGAAAGTTCAAAATATCCAACAAAATAATTTTGAGAGCAACTAAAAAAATTGAGCTGACATCAGAATAGGATCACTGTATATTAAATTCTCTATTAAACATTTCAAAGAGCAGTCAACTTGCTTTCATCTAAGCTCTATACAATGCAGAAACGAAGACAGAAGGTGTACTGAATACTAAGTGATGCTGTGTCAGTTGTAGAATGTTTCAAACCTGAGACCTCTCTCCTAAGAATAATTCTGTCTACCAGGTTGGATGCTGAACAAAATTTGGGTCCTTCAATCAAAGAAAATTAATCAGAAGTCCAAGACTGTTACAGTCATCTTAACCTGAAGTTGTTTTAAGTTCACTCCTGTGCAGAAATGCACAAATAAGTTCCTATATCTATATTTCCCCTTTCCATACTCAGACTACACCTCCTATTCCCATGAATTGTTCCCAAGAGATTCTTTACATAGAATAATTTGCAGATATCATCTTGTGTAACAAAATCTTATACAACGTTAAATCCAGGGAAATCATGTTCTGATATATGATTGATCGAAAGAATTTCTCCTTGTGGGCTATAAAACCAGTTGTCTGTCTTCTCTGTCAGAAAAGTTTCTATTGCCTTCTTTCAACAGGATAAGGTAAAAACAGCTTATGTGCCCGGCTGTCATAAATTATATTTAATTATTTCACCAGCAGGATCAACACCTGCTCACAGTGTGAGTCTTTCAGAAAGACACAGTTGTCTTGTTTTAGTGGCAAACAAAGATTATGAGCTTAGAAGTGAGTCAATACAGGAGACTGTAAATATTTGCATTTTTGGAAGAGAAGAGAAAAGCTGACCTTGTTTTAGGGTGCCATGGTGTGGGTGGTGGAAAATAAAGTTTTAAAGTTTTATTTTAAATTTATTTTTATAAAGAAAACTTATCAGAAAACCCCCCATAATCTTAGTTATTAATAATTTTGCAGTTTTACTTTACTAGAACATGTAGAGCAAAGCAGACACAAAGTACTTATATGACAAAAATAGTTGAAGTGTGAAGGACTGGAGTTTTTTAAAATTCCAATCATTCTGTTTACTCTTGCACTTTGTATTTTATACTACTGCAAAGACTCTGCAAAGAAAAGTTACTTTTGCTTTTATTTAATATGTCTTCTATAATGTTGCTACAAAAACTAGCTGATATTGTTTCTTTGACAATAATTTTATGTTGCCTAGTTAAAATTGCAATATATTCTGCTTTCCCTTCTCTCTACAGTCTTTTTTCTTTTTTCTGTGTAGAGATATAAGAACACCTCTGATTCACTAATACATTTTTTTTAAATAATCTGGACTAAATTAATATGGTTTCATTTACTGGTGTTTGCAGTATTTTGCTATAGAAGACATAGCTCAAACTCCCCCCGTATTATTAGGTTGCCTAAATTTGAAGGGTTTGGGTTTCCTTAGTTCAAAAGAAATAAATTCTTCCTTGAAATTCCCTGTTCATTGGCAGGTCTAAATTTAAAGGCCACTAGACTCTGTATTTAGAAGAGCAAAGTTCATGAACTTTCAAATTTCCATTATGAAGGTATTTAAATCACAATGTTTGCAGGCCAGCATGAATACTGGCCAAACCAAAGTATAGTCATTACTTACTATGAATTCTCTTACTTTATTTCTCTCCTAATGCATCTGAACCTCTAAAATACAGCTAAACTATTTAAAATGCTTCAGAAGCAGCACAGTGTGTGTTTATCTTTCAGGATAATTGAGATTATTCCAGATTATACACAGGGTTAACTCACAGCACACAGGAAAAAAAAAAAAAAAACAAAAAAAAAACAACAAAAAAAAAACTATCCATGTAAAATTAAATTTTAAGCTTAAAAAACCAGTTCTAAATCAGCTGCTAGTTACAGATTCATTCTCTAATGAAAAGCAAAAAAACCCATGAAAACTCAATGTTATGGAGCAAAACACAGAAAATAATTGTTTGAAATCCATAAGCTTTCTTTGAACTCTTTCCCATAGGAAAAAAAAGTTTTTCTTATAATTTGACTATGAAAACATGGGTTTTTAAAAATTATTTTCCAGCAAGTTTAACACTTGAAGCTAAGCTTTTGAAATGTCTACAGTGTAGGTCATATTTTACACTCATGATGTGAGTTACCTGAGCTGGATTTTTTTTTCTACTGACTGTGAATCTGTACAGAATGAGTCCCTGTATCTCTTTCACTGATTGTAAATGACCATAGGATGCTGAAGAAATGTGTGTATTTACAATGAGGTGCCCATAGATCATCTCCACTCAGGGTATAAAAAATAGTTTCTTTGCAAAAACATGTCTTTTGTAAACTCATCTATTCCCACCTGCTGCTTCTAACAGACCTACAGTCTTTTTTATGCCTTTATCATACAATTGAAGGGTTTAGCTTTTCTCTGAGGAATACAGTTGACTGGTTTCCTACTTTTTTCCTCTCCTTAACCAATCTCGTCAGAGGATTAAAAACATTTTCCTTAAAGCACAGTTACCACTATGATTAAATTGTTCTGTGAAGTAACGGTAAGTTTAAACATGGGTGTTCATGATTTTTTTTAATTGTATTTCATTATGAAGTACAATAAACTTGTTTTCTATGACACTGGTTTTCAAAGATTTAGCTAAAATACCTACAATTATCTCTGCTAGAATAAAGTTTATTAACAAGTCTGAATGATCAGAAAGATATAAAAACATTAGAAGGACATCCTTGGCTTATGTTGTAAATCCAATGTTAACCACTGACAAATGACATGGGTGTTTTAACAATGGGCTACAACTATTGTCACCTCTCAGAAAGCAGCCTCATAGTTACTATTTATAACAGGAAATATTAGAGGCACCATGAGTGAAAACACATAATAATGAGAAAAACATTATATTAAGGCAAAGAAATACCTTTTTCCTGGTAACAGGTTAAGGAATCAACATACTACTGGTTAAAACCATAGCTTACATGGGTACTTAGCAAAGATCATTGGCAGTTATAGTTCTGGACAGCAGCCTGCTGCAAAGGATCTTTAAAAAGGATCTTTATGTCCTGAGGGTCAACTTAGTTGTTACATCACATTTGGGATCAAGATGGAATTTTCATATCTACAAAGACTCCTGGACAGTTTATCTTTCTTCTCTTCTGTGAGGAACAGCTCACTCCCAAGGATCATGTCAGATCATAAACTTTCTGCTTTGGAAAACTTCAGGCCTCATTTTTGAGTCATCTAGTCTGTGGAGAATACTGGCTTGTGGTTTGACTCATTTGTACTTCAGACATTTAGATTGTTACAGACCATTGGAAGCATTCTGCAACTAGCCTTAAGTAGGATCAGGTACAACAGCAATTCTGCAGACTTTTGACATAAGAGCTTTTTGCATTGGTCTGTTGCTAAGACAGGCCGGTTTCAATGCCTATGTCTATACTGAAAAATAGAGAAAAAACATCTGCTGCAGACTCTCACACTCATACAGTTCATGGCTAGCTGAAAGTTAATTAATTTAGGATAGTAATATTGTTCAAGTATTATTATGAGGTGCAGCTTGTTTTTATCTGAAAGAAAGTGGACTACCTACATGAAATAATGTCTGCTAATTAGCCATTGCCTAAACCCTCAACACCAATAATGCAAACTGCACATGGGGAAGAGGCAGTGGTGCAGATGATAGGATCAGATGATACGATGTAATCTACTTTTTTTCTTTCCTCAAGATAAGTAGAAAGCAATATACTTAAATAGCTAATTTTCATTCAGGGATATCTTTCTGCTCCTGTTTTTTTTTTTTTTTTAACCAACATCAGTTATCTTTTCTCACCACCTGTCTCAATTTGAAATTGACAAATATTTCTTGGACTGTTTCAACAGCATAGTTAAAAGATTGCATCAATCCTGTTACAGCCACTACTCTTAATGTTAATATGCTTATGCTATATTAGCATATATTATGCTAGTAAAACTAGTATGTCTTTACCCTGATGATAATATGGAGTTTCATCTTTCTTTCCGATCTGAAGAGAACAAAAAAGCCTACAAACAAGCCAAATAAGTGGTCAGTAATAGGTAACTGTTGTTTTACATCAATTCAGCAAACTAGAAGCCTGAGCCAGCAAGTCTCATTCTATATTGACACCAAGGAAATAAGAGTTTATCCAGTAATATAATGAAAAGGTGTGGGGCTGAATTTTTTTCCAAATGAGATATAGCTTCTTTACCAGTAGCTTTCCACAGTCAGATTCTTGACAGCTGTTATGATGGGTCAGTGACTTGTGGGACTGAGAGCCTTGATGTCATGTCACTGAATTACAGCTCAAATAGGTCTTAAAAGTCCTTTTGTAACAGAACCACACAAGAAATTCAAAGCAAAGTTCTTTCCCCTTTTTGTTCAGCATCTTCTTATTCAGTTCCTCTGATAATTATCCATAACTTACAAGTGAGCCCAATTTGCTTGTAGCCTTTAATGCATCCTTTTAAGGATACCGTAACAAGTGAATGAGCAAGAAAGAGGAAGGTAGAATGACAACTCTTATTCACACCAAGTAATTTCAAAGGCTTTATTTTTTTTTTTTTTTAAATATATAAGCCATGGCAGGACTATTAATTACTAGGTCTCTTGCCTAACTTGTTTGACTGAAGCCAAGTAACAGCATTTTTATCTTGTCAGGAGTTTTGGTGGATAAGTATCATGTAAACAAATGACTCATTGGTGTCACTTTGTAGAGAGAGAGAATGAGATTGTCAGTCTACTTTATAGGTAATGGAAAGACAGAAACCCTTATGGAGCAAATTAACCCCTTTGTCCTCTGTGGGAGGGGGTGTGGTAGATGGCCCCCCTGCTTTGCCCTGGGAGGCAACAGACATTTAGTTTCCCGCCTCCCCCTGTTGTCAATCTTTTGTCATCCCTTCCCCTTATCCCTGTCCATCATTATGTACTCCTTCCCCCAGTTCTGGAAATTTCTGAGTTCTTTGTATCTCCATTGGTTCTCCCCCCGAAGCCACTCCTTCCCCCTATCCCAGTTGGTGGTTACCCTGCCACTCTTCCTCTATTCCACCCCTGAGCCCTCACCTCATTGGCTGTTTTATACCCTGACCCTCCTTCCCAGTTACAGATATAATCCCTACCCCGCCCCTAATTCGGGGCTCTCAGAGCTGGTCGTCCTTTGGAGGGGTTGCTTCCGTTCGTCACCCACCTCGCCTTCCCTCTCCTGAGCCCTCCGGAATAAAGCCACTCGTGAGTCACCCGCCTTGGTGGAAATCTGTTATTCCTACAGCTATCCAGCACCTGAGGACCTGACCCTGTGGCAAGCCAGAGTGGTCACAGGACCCCCAGGGCCTCAGTCCTCCAGGGTATACATTAAAATTAATCAGACGTTTCTAAAAATCTGTCTTTGAAACAATATAAAGAGTTAATTGTGATTACTTCAGATATAGCTGAGATATGGATGTCAGAGCTTTATATGGTATGTAATATTGATTTGATTGTGCTTTTAGAAATTTAAAATAGAGAGAATGTTGTAATAAATGAAATTTTATACATTTTGGAAGACTGGCTATTGTCCTTATGTCATTAAACCCATGATGGGATTGAAAAAGGAACTTCTTAAACAGGCATATATGTCTGCAAATTACTGTGACATTTGAAGGTAGAATGTTAGCTGAGCTCATTCCAATTTTGACACTGATGTCTTATAAGGGCTTCAGTCTGTAGAGAGAGTTACAGCAGTTTCTGTGAGCAAAAAGCAATTAGGTAAAAAACCTCAGTCCTGATTTTAACAATACTAACATATTTCTGAGGTGTGTAGCACCACTCAGATAAATTACACAGATTTATAGAGAATTTATATTAAAAAATAACTTAGCAGCTTCCAAAATAGCATGATACATTGAGGTTACTTAAAACAGCATTGGGGGAGGAAAAGAAGAGTGGAATTAGGGAGTTACTTTACATTATTTGAATTGCAAAAAAGAATTTAGTCCAGGCAAGAGATATAGAATTAAATAATTTGTGGCAAAACAATCTTTCACATACTTAATACCAGAGTAGCAGTTTTGTATCCATGAAACTCTGAGCTAAGACCTTTTTATCTTCGCACCCATTTGGCAGGTCTCAAGCATTTACTGAAAATGCCAAGAGAAGTAAGTACAAATGCAGAACTGGTCACTGTTGAATGGATGTTGCCATGAAAATTAGCCAGCATTAACTTATGAAAAGAGAAATTACCTACAATTTTGAGATGGCAGTCCTCTTCAGACATTTGGGATTAAAAGAGAATAGTTTTCATGGTTTGGGTGAGATGGTCATTTTCTTTACACATTTAAAAGTAATAACTATTCTGTCAATTTAATGACAGAATTAAAATTTAAACTAACATTTAGGCTTTAAAGCTTGCTTTTAGCATTATTGATAATAAAACATAATTTTTGTCATATTTCAGAGCAATTTATATTAAGAGGTTTAGAATGCAAGAAGATCAGAATAAAAAGAGAGATACTCTATATTGAATATTGCTTCTGTGTATCTATTGAGAATTCACAGTACTATCACTTGAGATGAAACAATTCACAATCGGCAGTACAATATTGCCATGTCTAAAAGCAGTAATGGACATCCCACCAAACAACAGTGGGTTCCTCTTCCCTATGTTATTTATGAATGTTTATCATTAATTATAATAAAAGTGTAATTAATAATAAACATTTGTGTTTCCGTGTGTTTATCTTTGGTCTCTAAAAGCTCTTTGGATATGTGGCTATATAGCCCAGCTATATAGGAGGCTTAGGAAATGCAAGATATGGCTTTAAACCCATCCCCTGCATAAATGTGTCTCTCTCTTTGCTGGAGTAACATAAAAGTTCTACATTCAGTGGAAATTACTGAGTATGTTATTTATTTGTCATTCAAATGATTTTAAGTTTTTAATCAGATTTTAGCTATGCCTTTCTTGGTTTGAGAAATCTTTTCAAATTAATAATTTTACAAGTTGTTGAAATACATTAAAATTATGTAGATGTTGGTTCAAGAAATAGCTTTTGGGATGTGTTTTGTGAAGTCTTAATTCCTGTGGTTTTATTTATTCAAAATTAGAACTTACTCTGCAAGACCAATCCTAGCATTAGCTATTGTTTTTACAAGTATAGTATTGAAAATTTTGTTTAGGCCCTTTCTGTAAGTGCAATATGTATAGAATATCATAGGAATTAAAGGAAAAACCTTCTTCAAAGCGAATATAATAGAAAATTACTCTAGTCTATCCTATTCTTCTTGGTATCCATATCGAAATAGGTCAAGTTTCATATACGTCCAGCAGGGGATGTAATCAGACCTTTTTTATTCAACCAAATTTGATGGAATTAAAAATTACTCATTAATTTCAAACTGTCACAACCTATAGGCTTACCCATGCTTTTGGTATATGGGTTTCCTGACACGAGTCCATAGAACTGTGCAATATAAAAAGACATAGAGTCTTTATCCTGTTAGTTTCTCCACTTTATTACAGATAACATCTCTGTCACCCATGTTTAGACATGTCTTTGAGAAGGAGCAGTTCAATGATCTCATGAGGCACAGAGGCAAGGCTGATTTACTTTGCCATCTTAAATATATAAAACCTGTAATATGGCATCATATAGTATTTATATTATCAGGGTGAAGTCTATTCAGTTTAAGATTCAGAGAACATTTTTTTTTAATTCTTTCTCTGCCTTGAATATTTCAATACTACTTTTTTTTTTTTCTGTTTTTCAAAGTAAAAGTGACATACTCTTTCATTCATTACCTCTTCCTGACTTCTATTTCTCCTTTCTGCAAACTTGTTACTTTCCAGTTGTCCTTCATGTCTTGAGAGAAACACTAAGTTTATGAAAATTCATTCTTATCTCCCTTGGTTAATCTATCTTATATAAAAGTTACCGTCTGTCCCAGCTTCCCATATAATTTCTGTCAGCGGGGCATTGGAGTGTAGTGTCTATTATTCCACTTTTCACACTATTTATAGAAACACATTATGGCACCTTCCCCCAGCCTCCCTCCCCTCCCATATCTGACATGCATAGTGATATAAATGTCTTTGCTTCATGACCATGTTCAGCTTCTCCTTCTGATACCAGAGGCTGCTTCTATCAGCACTTCCTCTTGCAGACTAAATGATCAGCCAGAAGACTAAAGGATTTTTTATTAACCAGTGATGTGATAAATGGGTTTGGCCTCAAAAACACCTATTCATCTCAAACACTTACTGGAATTTGAAGATATGGTTCGTAAGCTGCAATTCCAGACCAATTCTTTTAAAAGAACATTAGAACAAATGTGAGTATTCTTTTCATGAAAAGTGATATAAAAGTGGTCATGAGGACCATGACCATGAGGTCATGTGGAAAAGATTCTTATTTTGACATGAAAGAATAAAGAATGGATGGCAAATATAATTGTGATCTCTGCTGGCAGTAATTTCCATTGCTGAGAAACATGACAGAATCAGGTGATTTGTAACATCAGCCATCAATACAGAGGAAGTAAAATCTCAGCCACTCAACAAAAACTCATTTTGACACTAGAACACTTATGAAAATTAAATAGCATTATATATAAGCCTAATTTTTATATCTCAGTTATATTAACCAATCTTTAAAGTAACTATATGATGCATTGAGACTTGGTCTTACCTTAGGCAGGTACTATTCCCCTGTGGCAGGATGACAGAATTTTTATGTTTGGATGGATGTTACATTTTTCACAAAAAAAAAAAAAAAAAAAAAAAAAAAAAAAAAAAAAAAAAAATTTTAGTTACATCTTTAGCTATCACTTATGAGAAGAGAACTGGGTATAAAAAGAAGCCCACTGGGTATTTTGCTCTTTTAGTGTTTAACTCACGCAGTGCATTTTCTAATCATCCAAATCCAGTTTGTTACATCAGGCTTTACAAGGAAATTATTTTGAAGGATTAGGAAGTCAGCAACAAACAATAGGAAGTTGTCAATTTTTTTTTTCAGTATAATCTAATTTTAAAAAACAACCCTTTCACTTTGCAGAGCTGAAAAATACAGGCAGTGTGCTGAAAAATGAGAGCTGCCAGGACATTCACTATTAAACTTGCCAGCTAGCAGAAACCTTTAGCCTAGCAGTTAAGTTGAAGTATGACAAAAGCGTAGATCAGATTGTTTGCACTTAACTCATAGAGAACAAGTTATTATCTACAATTTCAATTCCAGTATAATAAAAATGATTGATCTAATGAGAAATGATCAATGAAACAACACAGTTCTGTTTTTTATTGAAAGGATAATTAAAAAAACCCCTAAGAAATCATTAAAAATATTAATTATTCAGCAAACTGGATTTTACAGAGTTTAATCTCTGGAACATTACTGGCAACTCAAAGTACTTGAAAACAAATAAGCGTCAGGCTTCATATTAAATGGCATTTCAGGTCCAAGCTGTGACAAAATAAACAAATAAGCAGTCTGAAATGACACCTCCTATAATTTTATAATAATAAAAAAAACCCCATATATTTTATATATATGTATATATTTATATATATATAAATAGAGGACAAATTTTATTGTTGCCTGTCTTTCATAAATATATATTACTTACAACCAAGTCTTACTTACTCATCTATGAATACAAACAATAAAAAGTAAATAATACCAAAATTACAGATTTCAGCACAGATTAAGAAACATTCATTTCTTAACTCTGGATAATGCTAGTCGCATTACAGGCTAAAATAACCTGGGAAGATGCAGACTAAGAAGAAAATTCAAAGGGATGCCTGAGGAAGGAAGATTGGAATTTTGCTACACAAGCAATTACTCTACACGGTAAGTTTTAATGGGTCGAACATGATCTATTAACAGAATTCTGAAGATTTTCACACTATAAAGAAGATGGGAGAAGACACAGATTGCAAAGTCTTGGCTAAAGAAGACTTCTAATGTCACAAGGGAAGATGATATTTAAAGGCAAAGAAATATATCTATGCATACAAATAGATATACGACATTTATCTATATTTAGGAATACATAAGATATGTATGTGCTAAGATATACGACATTTATCCATATTTAGAATATGAAATGTTTTCTGTCATCTAACAATAGTCTACAAAATTATAACATTTTGTTACTGTCTATAATGAAGAAAATTAAAATGCTTGTTATAGGCAAGTTTCATGATGCATTGACAACTTTCCCCCATAGTTTATTATATATTTTTCTTATTTTTCTTCAAGTTGGAGAAAATATCTTTCTAATGAAATATTTCTTTGCCACCTAATTATCAATGCAGGTTTATTTGTTCTTCTTTCTTTATTTTAGTTTTGTATGACTTCATATAAAATATACTTTTACTCCAATTAATAAAACTATGCAATCATAAAAAAAAGCTATAGGTGGCTAGAACAATATACTTGATCAAAAATTAAGTCACTTAGATGAGACTGGATTAAATACAACACATATTTAACAAATATAGATTATGTCCAATTTAACTCCTATATTCTTAGACAGGATAATTGATTTTTTTTTTCACAGTTGTAAAATATTCTTGACCTAATCTTCCTAGGCTTCAATAAAGACCTTGGTACACTGCTAAGAAAGCTGGGGAAAGTAGAAATTTGTAAAACAAAAAATGGGATTACTCCAAGGGAAAAATACAGCTGATAATGTTGAAAGGGGACCACAAGTTTATTTGTTCAGGAAGAGGCTCCTCAAAAGCCTTATTTAATATTTAGTATTTTCGCCAATGATTTTTAGTAAAATAATGGTTTAAAAGTTAACAAAAATGCTGACAGATAATAAGGAAGGAGAAATACTTTGAATGATGTTAGATTATGTTGAGAATCTTATTTATTATCCAGAATTTTAGATCACACACTTTGGCATCAAAAAAAGTGTTTCTGATACAATATGGAGCCTCTTCATTTAGGAAAGAGAATGTCATGGTTTGACACTGGCATGATGCCAGTGCCCCCATGAAAATGCAATCTCTCAATTGAATGCTGTGAAATGCGATCGAGAACAGAGCAAAGCAGGCCCAAGCCTAATAACAAGAAAAAAACTTTATTAAGCTACTACCACTGTGCTACTATAAAAGAGAAAAAAAGAAGAAAGAAAACACACACAATTCAAAATGAAAACCTTCCAAAGCATTACTCCTCCCACCACCCAACTCCAACAAACCACAGTGAGACACAATCTGGACCCCAATCAGGTTTCCACCCTCCAGATAATCAACACCCAGTCCATCTGCAGGGAGAGAGGAGTCTCTTCTGTGCCACAGACCCCCCAAGAAACACAGCTGCCACATCTTGTGCTTCCATGTCACCACATGGCACCACCCAGAGAAAAAAAGGTTGCCAATGGTGACCCTCTCCTTTCCATGCACAGTGCTCTCACCACCAATGCATGGATGGACAGACTGCTTTTTAGGATTTTTCCTTTCAAGGACGCCCTGCCAAGAGGGGAAAAAACAACAGTTCAGTTTTCCATTTTTGGGACCAACAGTCCCCCCCCATTTTCCCCTGGGGCTGAGGGTCCAAGAACAAAGATCTTCTTCTCTTCTTCCTCTGCGAAGACAGGGGGCACCACCACAAACCTCCTTAACTTTTCTCTGTTCGCTCCACTTCTGTCTTTTCCCAGCTGAAGCAGGTCTCTTTGGCTCACCGGCATCCTCCTAAAATACAGTCTCTCTTGGAGGAGAAGATCAGTTCAGTCTGTGGCTACCAAGAAAAAGTCCAGCCAAAAGCCACTCCATCATCTCCTCCCACCTAGAATTTCTCCTTCCAACATCCCAGGTCCCAGGCTGTCTCTCTTCCTCTCTTTTTCAAACCAAGGAGGAGAAAAATTTCACAAAGCTTTCATTTCTCAGGAAGGGTTAAAAGTCCCGACTCCCAGAGATGGCTCGCTGCCCAGGCTCCAGCTCCCACAGGCGGCTGGGCACCTTGCGGCCCCCCCACTCTTCTCCTTCCCCACGGTGAACTGCTGGCAAAACCACCGCCGTCTCTTTTTCTCTCTTGGGAGAGAGAGAGACTCTGGGGGGAACAGAGACATCCCAGATTTTCTCCACCCTTCCATCTGCAGGGGGCCAGCCCGGTTCCAGTCCCTCCACCCTTGGGCCTACCTCCAAAGGCCACATGGCTTCTCCCCTCCCCCACCCAGCTCGTGGCCGGGCAGGGGAGAGTCCTGCACTGACCGCTGACCGGAACCCAAGAGAGCGAGTTCTCCTGGGAATTCTGCTTTTAACCCCTCTGTGTTCTCAGAGGCATCTACCTTCAATTGGTCAACGTCCAAATTGACCTCTTCCTTCTGGAAAAATTCTTTTTCCATGTCAAAACACGACAGAGAAGAACTTGAATTTTTTTTTCTTATCGGTTTAATGACTGAATATAACACAGTTGCTTTTTACTGTACTGATGCACTTTACATATTTTTTTCTTGCAACAATCAAATATTTTTAGATGACCTTTAAAGAAACCCTCTTTCCCTTTAGAGACTTTTTCTGCCACCTATGGTAGAAAAGTCCTTCATTTAGCTTAACTACAGTCCTCATGCAAATTCAATTTTTTCTTTGATTAAATGAATAGTAATTATATAAAAATACAGAAAACACTTCATTATCATTGTTAAATGGAACATCATAGAAACTGAACTGTTCAGAACCACCACCTACTTCTATTCTTCTAGTCTTTTAGCTCTGATTCCTTGTCCTCTATAGCTCTTCCTATTCTTCTTAATATAATTGCATTTTATCACCAACAATTTCATTCTTTTAGAACAAGGATTTAACATAAATCATTAAATTAGCCTGTTTTCCAGATACCAGAGTGATAGTCTGAACTGAAGTGATAGATATCATATTAAAAGGGCAGTATTTAAGTCATATATGCAATTCACTGAATCAACACTTTCCTTTTGTGTATAAGTATAAAGGGAGTCAATTTAAGAGAATGGCTTTGTCCTAAATTTCAATAATAACATTCAGTATTCACAACAAAAAACAAAAATAGTAATTTATTCCAGACTAAAAGCTGCCGTTATTCAGGATACAGGGAGCTCCCAAAATTGTACAAGTTTACTGGGAAACTTTTGGACTTTTTACTGAAAACCTTATTTTAAAAAAATGTTTGTAAACTCCTCTTTGGTTGTTTGTTTGTAAAAATCTGTAACACTGTAATAGAATGGATGGGCTCAAAAATGCATGTGTGCTTCAGAATTTTATATCTAGAGCCTGAATATCACAGAATTATTGATAGATATATTCCTTTACACCTGTAAATTCACCAAGTATTTTCAGGACAACACAAAATTCAGCTTAAACAAGTTTTTTCTTCCCTCAAAACTGTACTATATATAGGTACAACAAAACACAGAGCTACTATGACATCAGTTTTACTGTAATGGTTGTGATTTCAAAGCATGCTCATTTTCCTTTTCTTGTATTTCACAATCTACATTTTATTAGTCTTTTTAATGCATTGCAAGAATGGTGCAACCTGAATGATGCTGTCCTGGTTTAGGGCAGGACATGCTTAGACAAAAATGAGAAGTGGCCATTCCACTAGTCCTTTGGAAGTTTCCCTTCTCTAAAATGGTCACATCTTTCACTTATTTTAAATTCACATTTAAGAATCCAACGGTATATTCCAAGTACAGTCTTTAAAATAATAATTTTATTTATTCTGTATATGATTTATATAAGTTAGAACGAGAATAATTTGCAGTTGCATTGCTCTTAAATAACTACTACAGAGGGAGATTTAATTGGGGATTATAAGTCAAGTTAGTTTCTCTGTAGCCATTAGCATCCTACATTAAGTCTCAGCTGTGAAACAGAATAAATTATTCTCACCAGCTGGGGTAGTTCTGTAATTGGTTCAATATGCTGTAGGCACTTTTCCCAGGTTCCAAAGAGCATTCAGGGTAAAACAATACCTAGGGCAAAAAAAGAGACAGATATTTATCTTATACAAAAAATTTAAAATACAATGTCTAAGCCAAAGTATTATAAGAATATGCTAATTTATTCCAGGAAATAAATTTGTTCTGTAAGTAATTTTTAAAGCTCAGTTTGCCAATAATTCAAGCAGTCCCTCTTTGTTTCTCTTTTAATCTTGATTTAACTATGTAATTGCTGAATTGGAAATTTCCAGTTCCTTCTAGCTGATCTGCTGTCACCTAAGAGTTTACTAGTAATTGAATTATTGTCAATTGAATTTCATTACCACTATACAGTGAAGCCAAATCAAAGAATAATGAATACCACAGAGCACATTCAATTTCCTAATACATTCTAAATGTAATTTTTCATCAGTGAAACATGTAGCTCAGCTTCTGACTAAGGAAGGAAGCTGACTGACTTGTTACTCTTGCCCTGGATGATGCCAGCAATATCGCACTTCCAAATACACTAAATTATGTATATTTTTATTTATTGCTAAGAGTTTCGTTTTCAAATACCACAAAACCCACTACTTTCAAATACACTATATTGTGCATATTTTTATTTCTTGGTAACATTTTATTTGCTTTTCAAATATGACTAAAATGACTATTAATATCTTTGAAACAGATTTAGAAAAAATAACATTAATTCTCTAGGAACATTATCTGTTAGTCATGTGATCACAGTTTACTGCACTTCATTCCTAATCTAATAATTTTAAACAGAATTATTCTAAAGGAATGTGTTACCCATGTCATTATACAGCTTTTAATAAGTAGGTTAAACATTATTCTAAAAATAAACTATTGAAAAGTAGGTAAGGCATATGCTTTTACCTTTGGGACTACTAGGTATAAGGGATTTTAAAAACTGTGTTACTAGGATATGCATGATTGGTAATATTTAGAAAATATTTATTACATGAAATTTATTTCACAAGATCTAATTACCTGATCAGAATAGAAAAAAAATTGTATCAACTTTTCTGTATTATAGTTTAGTACTTTTAGAAATATGTTACAACTGTACTTAGTTCATTGTTAATGTTAACTGTGACATATTTGTAACAGATAGTCTTGATTCCTCTCTAAAGCTGACTGCAGCTGAATAAATGAAGAAATAGCAATTTCTTCCTAAATAGCTGAAAATGATAAATCTAGTTTAACAAAAATAGCCTGAATATTTATTTAGGCATATTTTACATATGAATAAATATTATATAGAAAATATTACTTAAATATTTATTATTGGAATATATTTATTGCAACAATCTGTTCATCAAATCCAATTATATACAGAGAATTTTAAAAAATTTATATTTATCACTTTGTTTTCATTTTGTTTCCATCTAGTTTCTGTTTTTTTAATCTGGCATTGATTACCTCAATTTATTTCCCATTTCTTGTTCTATCTTTATCTATATTAACATTTTGTATTAACTGATACATACTGCAATATCTGGCATCTGAAAAGTTGGATAGTATTTCAGCAGTGGGAATGTGCAAGCTTGAACAATTAATTTTTTACCATTCTTTTTAAAATGTTGCAGTTCATTTAATATCATTAAGCAGATGATATCCCTCACAGCTGTAGCAAAAGTTTGGCATAAAGAAAACAGCTTTTTTTTTCCTAGTTTGTTTCAAAAGCTGCAGTCAGCCAGAGGTTTATAAGGGAAGCACTTTCAAATTCAGCAAATAAGAATCCAAACTATACTCAAGGGAAAGTAATGTGTTGTAGTTCCCTAGTTACAGATGGTGCACTTACTAAGTAAACCCAATTCTTTTGACTAAAGACTGCTTGAAATTTAAATCTCAGGTGAAAGAGTTATCCACTAGCATACAACATAAAGTGTAGGAAACCCATTTCTACTTTTACTTAATAAAAAAAATAATAGTAAGAATATGGACCTGAAAGGTGATCAACAACATTGCAGAGTAGGAAATCCCAGTGACAGAGAAATGTGCAGAAAATCACACAGTAAGCAGTAACCATCACTATATGGATGCAGCCATCAATGCTGACTCACTTAGCCTTACTCCCAGCCTGTGTCATTTCTCTCTTGGGCAAGAGTTCTGTTAAATCAGTAGTGAATTTTATCATCAGCAATGGGATACAAATTTCTCAGACCAAAGTTAATGCTACTATGAGTTCTGTGGGTATTAGGGACAGGGATTTGAGACTGCAGCAGGACATTGCCCTCAGCAATGGCTTGGTGCAGCAAGGGATGCCTTGTGGTAGGAATTGCTCAGGTTTGTTGCAAAATCCTAAATTGTGAGTGCATGGGGATTAGACTTCGCAAAACATTTAGGCAATAAAGCAAGAACGGGATAAGAAATAAACCCCCCCTGGTTCCCTAATAGAAGGCATTGTTGTGGACTTGCTCCTTTTCATGCTGTTTTTCATGGAAAAATGTAAAGAAACTGGAGGAAGAGAAGGGTAATCTGGAAAAACGCACAAATCATAGAAGTGTTCCCACTGAGAACCAGAGGTCTCAGGTGGCGATGCATAGTTCTCTTTCTCCTCCAGTAGTGATGAGGGTGTTTTATTGCCTTCCCAGGTGTAAGCAGCTTAATCACAGTTACTAAAGGGAGCAAGGAGAGGAGAAGGCAAATAGGTCTGTCTGAGGCTGTCCAAGGCATGTGGCTCCTGCCATGGAGCCTGAGTGGCTGCAATGATACCTCAGCCCCTGCTCCTGTACCCTGCTGGCATTACACAGTCTGGTAAGGAGCATGTAAGGCCCCAAAAAACTCACTTGATGAGACTTCTAACAGGGCTTATGGTTGTTTACATACTCTGAGTAAGAAGCACAAGAGAAATACCAACAAGATATTCTCAAGAGGTCAAAACAACAAAAAAGGCTTTACTGGCAACTGTAGGAAATCAGAGAGCTTTGACAAATTCACACAACATAAAACACTTCTCAAAGCATTAATTTAGAAAACTTTAGGCGCATTTGATTTTAAGTTAATCAAAATTCTATGAAATCATTCATTTTGAAATTTAGCTGTGGTGGCTAAGTGAAAAGACTACGTAAAATAAAATTTTATGAAGAAAGGCTGTCTGGATTACTGATTTTCTCTTTACAACACAACTGAGACACTCTGTTCACTCCTTAGACCACTGAAGTATACTGAATATTCATTAGACTATGATATATGCAAGGACATTTAGAATATTTCCTCCCCTGGAGACAGTATCCAGATTAGAAAACTCTAGCATGTTTTAGCAATTCCCCTCAAATTTACATTTTG